>NC_020496.1:3545606-3591221 GCF_000184155.1 Fragaria vesca subsp. vesca | reverse complement strand
ATTTCTAGTCTTGAATCTTGATCTGATTGAATGTATTAGGCATGAGAGGGGAGAGGAGTGCAGAGGGGGCCAGTGCCAAGTAAATACACACAGTTGCTACCAATTCATAGATCATATATAGTTTTCAGACCTCATATATATGACTTTCCTTAATCAACAATAGAACTCTTGTTCTGGCAAGTTGTCTTTATAACATCACAATGGATCAAAATTAGTAACCTTCATAGAAAACTTGTGATGATTTCGTAAGTTTATCCAAATGTTGTGAACAATCAAGTAATGGCTCCCTTGTCCCATATATAGTCTCTCCTTATTGCAAATATGTAGAACTACAATTGAAGCAGTGCTTCCAGATTAAAAAGTAAACACTAAATTAAACTAGAGCATGCATGCGGAGTAGTGCTTCCAAATTCCTAGCTCTTACACTGCTGTCCTCTCAGTTTCAACTAGTCTTATTGACTTCTGCAATGTTGTAAACTGAAAGCTCTTTAGGAGTTTAGGGTGAAAACTGAAGCAATTTGGTGTAGCTTCAATACAAGAATATTAGGGTTTAGGGTCATCTAGAAATTCAACTAAATTATATATGCTATCAAGTTTTAGTGTCTGTTGTGATTGTGAGTTCATCCTCACAAGAATTACATAAGCATTTTCATTAGCTTTTCTGATATTCATTTCCCTTAAATACAGATTTCAATTATACTAATAAACATTTGCATACGGACACTAAATCTTGCCAAAGAGAGTACTGGACGTACTACATACTAATGCATGTTAGGCAAGCGACTAACATAACATACATCATGCCATAAGAAGAAAAATTACATTCTGAATTTCGTAATCGTCTATCAATATCAGCAACAAGAACAACCAAATGCAGATAATGTATCCGCCAACATAACACTGTAAATTGAAATCTTTACCAACAATCTAACTTGCAACCCAAATGTGCACTAGTATGCCGATTTTCCATAATAGCAGGGCAACCGAGCTTAACATTAATTCCCATTCTTATCCCTGACAACTCTATAAGAAACCTGCTTCGTCTCTTCGTCAACCTCAGACATCTTCCATTCCATGAACCTCTTCACCGAGGAGAAAGTATTCTCCGGGTTCTAAACCAAGAAAATAGTGAAAGATGAATGATCGATCTTGAGATGTTAAGTAAAGACTCCACATTCCTTGATGGGGAGAAAGTTGATATAGTCTATTTGGACAAACCAAAAGCTGAAAGCAGCTAGGTGACTCCACATTCCCTTTCATTCCTCACCTTCATCTCATTTCACTAAATTCTTGTCTTCCTGGATTGTGAGAAATGGATCTGGGTCTTCTTAGATTTCACCTCTGACCATAATTTCAGTTCTGGGTTGTTCATATTCCACTCCGCCAAAAATTAAAGCTTCATCGATCGTCTGACTTGGTTTCAATCTTGAAGTTGTACCAACATGAGTAATCCTCGTACTACCTGACATTGAATACCACCAAGCTCTCAAGAAACCCAGAATCTCTGAGGTTGCTTCGAGCGGGACGAAGACAAGCGGTTAAAAACTAAAAAGAAAAAAATAGTAAGAAAAAACAATTATGCGGGTCAGGCGGACACGTGGTGCGTCTAGACGGAAACTAGTGTCATGGGCCTATGCGGGAATGAGGGGTCCATTATTTAAAAAACAAAAACCTAAAGGTTGAAAGAAAAAATAGAGAAAAAAATTATGTGGGCTTGGTGGAAACGGGCTGCGGCTAGGCGGTCTAGTGTCACATGGGCCTAAACGGGTTGGGGAGCCCATTATTTAATTTAAAAGAAAGAAAAAAAAAATCTAAAACCCAAAACTCTGTGAAATCGTAAACTCAGAGTTGAAAGCTTCAATGGCGTGCCTTGTCTCCATGGCCTTCTTCTCTATACCTCTCTCTGCTTCACACGCCTTCATTAATGTAAGTCCTCAATACCTGTCCCCAAAGCAAAAGTCTCAGCTTTCATTCTTCAAATTGCTTTCAAAATCTGCAAATCACTATCTGGGCTACTCAGAAAAATGTTAGAATCACTTGGGTTTTGAAGCTAACACGACCAATGATTCAATATGGTTTCTGGGTATTCCCTTTTTTTTGTAAGAATTATATGGTGTTTTGGCCACGATCCTCAGCAGGGGTAGAGAGGTAACTTGTGCTACCAAAAGTAAATTAGGTTTTGCAGGGCGTGCCACCGCGCGGACGCGGAACGAAAACGGTGCGCGTTCTTGACTTCTAATCAGGCGAAGTAGAGCTCCGGTGTCACCTCGCGGGCGAGGAATTACGAGCAAACTATCTAGTCACCTGTGAATCGATACTCACTGTTTGAAGCGAGCAGAGCAACAATTGGGAAAGAGAGGCGAGTCCAGACGGGCTCTGAGATCTAAGGCGAGGTGCACTTAGAACTTAGGGTTTCGAGGATGCTCGAAGATTTGCAGTTGTTTTGTATGATTGATTGTGTCTTTTGTTCGTTGTGTCAAGCTCCCTTATATAGCAATCCGCAAGCAATTCGCAGAGACCTAATCACAAATCCATTCGGACTCAGCAATTAGAATTCCACCAGGAAACGACCAGCTCGCGAGCCGCGCGATCCATGCAACACGTGTCCAAAACAGACTTCGCCTAGGTCTCGCTCACCGCCCCGCATCATATCACTGTAGCGTCGTACGCGAACTCGAGCACTAAGCGATCCTATCCCGCGAGTACTACAGTCCATTTCCAACTCTACCTCGCCATGCACTGTAGAATCCTACACGAACTAGAACAAAGGATCCCGTGAGGACATCGAATCCCGTGAGGTATCAGAATCCTTGCACAATTCCAACTCGCGTGTTGCCAGACTTCGCCACCCTTCGTGGGCTTCGCATTAAAAAAGGCCACATGTACTGGCCCAAATGTTATCCAAAACTACCCTGAGTCTTAGACAAAAATACCCACCGGTGAGAAATGTTTGTGTTTAGATAATGATGCCCTGATTGCATAGTTGGGTTGTTTTGTAAAATGAGTAATGTGTATATTACCCTGCGTCTCCCTGCGCCTCAGCCAAATACACAGAGAGAGGGAGAGGTAGGAGTACGAGAGCTTAAGAAAGGGAAATCTTCTCAAACAACGAGCCCACCTCGTCCCTTGTTTCCCGTCGCTGCCTCTGCTGCTACAGGAAGCTCTATCAACTGTTGTTGCATACGGTACGTCTCCCAAATTCTCATGTTCCAAGCAAAACATCTCGTTTCCTAGATTTGTGGCATATATGATGTATTGATTGATAGGAATATATTGCTTAACCCATAAATTCAAATGTCAAAATCCCCTCCAATGGTTATGGAGTCTATAAAAGCAGCAAGGCTTTGCCAATGTAAAGAAACCCAGAATAGCTTAGAAACTATAGCCTTCAAGCATTTATTCGCAGTATCTCCTCCTCTTCTTTCTCCCCCAAACCATGGACCACCACCTTAATGGGATATGGCAAGACTTACCCAAAGACTGTTGGCTCAACATCTTGGACAAAGTCGGAACAGAGTCTTTACTACTGTCTGTCCCCTCTGTCTGTAAATCATGGTACAGAGCAAGCCTCACTCCTTCTTTGTGGAAACGCATTGTTTTACTGGCGGAGACTGAAAATGGTACAGTCATTCATCCCTGGCGCTTTCCCGTTTTTACTTTCGACGACGATGACGAGAGTTCTTGTTTGGATTACTTTATCAGAAGATATGCGAGAGAGTTTGGGATCGAATGGAGTCGTTTCTGTGTTTCTAAGTTGGTCAAGTTTGCTGTTAATCGTAGCCGAGGGGAGACTCAGTTTTTAAAGATACCCGGAATCTGCAGCTAGCCATTATATGAATATAATGAGAGATATACTAGAGCACATTGGGAGGACTTGTAGAGGTTTTGAGGGGTTGCATATGTCTCATGCATTGGTTGATGTGGATTTGGCTAAGGACATTGTGAAATATGTGCCCAAGATTAAGTACTTGTGTTTGAGGAAGGCCAAGATTCGCAAGAGGGAGCTTATTGTGTTGATCAAGGGGTGCAGGGAGCTTGCGGTTTTGGATGTTAGGGACTGTGTGGGTTTTACTGAGCTTGATAGGGAATTAGCAAAGCTTGGTGCTCACATTGCAGAGTTTAGGATGGAGGGTTCGAACCGGTTCATGCCGCGGGAATGGGAGTTTGATGGGGTTATTAATTGGATTAGAGGATATAGTAGTTCTTAGACTTGAGCCAGTGGGAGATAGGTACCAAAGGTAGTTTGATTTCATGCCACGTTATGTGTGCCAATGCTTTACTACTTTCTTGTATTGTTGTTAGTTCTGGCATAATTGTTGCTCATCCTTGGATTAAGATAGGTACTAATGTAGTTCAATGATTACAAAGATTCAGGAAGAGTTGAAATAGATTGCTTCATATGTGCACTATTATTTAGTTAAATATAAGTTTCGTCTAGGTCCCCATTTCTGATATGCGTAATATTGCATACAGAGCTGTATTAGTACTTGACATAACCTTTGAAAACGCAAACCAAGAGCTCACTTACAAGAAAGAAGAGTGGAAGACAAGCAATACATTGTAAATTGCATATTTGATATGTTCATGTGGAAAGGTTAGAGCACTGAGACTTGTATTTCTGCACTTCTGCTTTGAAGTAACAACTGAATCAAATTATTTGTTCAATATCTCATTTGTATGCTGAATTTATGAGATATATATGTGGATATCGATTTTATCCCCAATATTTTTGTTCATATCAAAAGAAATGCCAATAAGGGGTGCTCATATAGTGGCGCTCTGTGCATTTCCGTCTAAGGAATTGAGTATCCATTTATAACTTAGTGGCTCTTGTACGAAGATACATGCACTTAAAATCCTTGAGGCTGTTACAAGATTGGAAGCATAGCATGCTTTACAAGACAAGCAGTCATTGCAAACATAAGATGAAGCATTACTAAGCATTATGTAATTGTGTGTTATTTTTAGTGAGATTATAAGCTCAAATAGAGATATAGCAATGAACAGTCTTAGCATATAGGTTCATATTTATTTCCGATGTTGGAGAGTCCCTTTATCGCAAAACAGAGTACTAGTAGTACCAGAAGCCTAGAAGTCTAGAACCCAGCATAACATTGCGTTAAGACTAAAAAGCGAGTACCGAATTTAGAGCATCCTCAATGGCTTCATTCCAATTAGATAAGAAGCACAAGCATTGTGAATCACATATTTGATCTCTTCCACAGAAAAAACTCTCACGCAGAATGATCCTGGACGAGCACCAGATAGTTGCTTCATATCAACACCAACTTCACCTGCAATGTCATGTAGACTACGACATTCAAGTTCACGTTTCTTCAGTACTCTAGCTGCAAATTCACTCACCTCTACACCCTTTTTAGCTAGCATAGCCTCCAACAAAGAATATGAACGAAGACGACTGTTCAACTGGAGATTAAAACCCACAAAACAGATCCGAGGAGTAGCAAAAAACTGTTTCAGTAAAGATATAGTTATTTGCTCTGTTGTATTAGACAACATATTTTTCAAGTTTGGGACGATCAGGCAACGACTTCCAGAACAGAGTACCAACATTTGCGGAATATAGCCGTCGCCTCCCTTGATATCAAGCCCGATGAGATCACCTGAATTCAACTGTGAAACTATTTGCTGCACCAAATGAGGATCATCTGCTACGGTAACCTTCATTTTGAGACCATGAATTTCAACTTCATAGTTATCCATTTTCCAAAGGATGTGGTGAGGTATCATTCTCTTGTGATAATTTACTTGGGTTTGGCACAAAGAGAGCATGTTGTTCATATATATAGAGCATCTGCTAGTTAATTCGGTGAATGTACTGGGATTTAAGTGCATGGTATCTAGTCTACACTTAATCAAGAATTATTTTACATGGTATTCGGCATTGAAAAGCCAGGAGTCCTTTTGGTATTCTTGTTCTTTTTGTTCAGAATACATTTGATGTTCTTGTTTATATTGATTGCCTTTTAAAAAAAATTCAGTAGCTTTTGTGATTCTAAGACTTCATTTCCCTTAAATACAGAGTAACGTGAAGAGTCTCATCGGCGGACTCTGAATTTTGCAAAACAGAGCACTGGATTACAGTACTACTGTATTTTAGGCCACAAGCTACTAACATAACCTTCTTTCAAGCTTTGATATTCATCACACTAATCACAGTGTGACATCTATCTGCCTCGAAGAATAATACTGTGATAAATATCAAAGCTTGATGAAGATAAAAGGAGGGGATGTTCAAGATCTAACAGTGGTGTCCTCCTAATTTTAGTCTGGCTTTCTTGACCTGTTGTGTGACAAGTGAGATCATTGATTTCCCATACAATATTTTCATCCCTTTATATGATTATGTTGGATAATAATTTCCAGTGGCTTCTCTGAGTTTCACCATTCATTTCCCCTAAATCACAACATGTAACTTTTGAGAAAAGATCAATACATATAAGTCTGTATTATATGCAGTGAAGTCATAAGCTCATATAGTGAAACAACAATAAACTTTCTTAGCATGTAATTCATACCAGAGAAGCCTAATACATCATGACATAATTTTGGTAAAAGATTAAAAAGCCAATACCAAACTTAAAGCATTGCCAACAACTTGTTGCCAATGAGATAAGAAGCACAACCAATCACATACTTGATCTCTTCCAACAGAAGGACTCTCCAATACGGCTGAGGACAAGCGCCAGTGATTTTGTTACAACTATTACTTGATTAACTTGTGATCCTAGCTTAATAAGTAAAAAAAGAATTCAGATTTTCTTTTACAAAAATCATCATTATCTTCAATACAAGGGTTTGCTGCAAGCTGAAGATGGCTAAAGCTTCTAGACAAATCTGGATCAATTGTGATATATGTTGGCATGATGAGGATGTAGAGTGGAGCTGGTTGGTTATAGATTACAATGGAAGACCCTAAGACAATAAGAAAGAGAATAGATAATAGATGGTGTAACTGAGAGAGAAAATGAAGGAGAAAGAAAACAGAATCAGAGGTTAGAAGCTAGGGTCGCTAACTTGCTATAAGAAACAATCTGATGTTGGAGAGTTATAAAGTGGTAAAACTCAAAGCCTGATGAAGGTGAAAGAAGTGATTTTCAAAACTGAAAGCAAAAGTTGAAAGATTCTCAGTCAGAGAAACACATGGTAAAATCTAAATGCTTGGTACACTGAACGTGAACTGCAAGCTCTGCATGGTCAATACCAGTCTAGTTCCTTGACTGATCCTTCAGTGTCCTTTGTTAACCAGCTTGGCCAATTTGACCAAGTTCTACATTTGTCTAACTCGATTAGTTTCTGGTTGAATGGAGTTGGATGCTGAAGTTTCTACAGAAATAACCTTCATTAGTGTAGAATTCTTTTAGCATCGATATAATCACGTACAGTGTATTTCGATACAATGTGAGTGCCACCAAAATTATCAACAAAATAATACGGAGATTGCATTAGAAACTTAATTTGCATTTAGAAAAATCATTTGGGCTAATTTGGTATTGCTGTGACTTTAAAAAAAAAATTACTGCTGCTGTATTGCAAAAATAATCAGCTGTGAATTAAAACAGTTTTGTGTTTGGTAAATATTAGTTTTAAAAGTGCTGCCAAAATAAAATTTATTAATTTCTAGTGTTTTTAGTGACAACTGCTTTTAAAAATAACATTTAGGTTGCTTTTAAAAGCTGCTGCCAGTAAAAGCTGCTACCAGTGACCAGTAATTTAAAAAAAACTGATTTTCTTTCATTTACCAAACACTATAAAATCTAAAAGTTCAGACATAAGCTGATTTTTTTAAAAATGAAGCTGTACCAAACATTATAAAAGCACCGAAGGGAACTGCAAGATTTGCATGAGTCAGTTGGTGTAGCTCTTCACTACTATCCTCTCAAATCTCAATTTCAACTAATCTGGACTTCTTGACTTCGAAAATGTGTAAAACTGAAAGCTCTTTAGGGTGAAAACTGCAGCAGTTTGGTGTTGCTCTTCAATACAAGAAATTAGGGTTTTAGGGTCATCTAGAAATTCAACTAAATTATGATATCAAGCTATAGTGTCTATTGTGATTTGTGACTTGTGAGTTCATCCTCACAAGAATTACATAAGCATTTTCATTAGCTTTTGTGATATTCATTTCCCTTAAATACAGAGTATTAGTAATAAACAGTTCCATAAGCGGACACTAAATTTTGCAAAATAGAGTACTGGACTACAGTACTACTGTATTAGATTACTAGCTACTTACATGACCTCCCTTCAAACTTAAGATTCAATACCGAATTTAAAGCACTTCCATTAGTTTGTCCCCGATGCGATAGCTAGCATTGTCAATTGCATACTTGATCTGTTCCGCCCAAAAAACTCGCAAACTCTTTGGTATTGCTTGCATTGAGAACCTGATAGTTGCATAATATCACCAACTTTACATATCAGGAAACTTTGCGATGCATATTATTTGCGTTGTTTGTCATGAACCAAGAAACAAGTCTGAAGTCTGTGGACAGTTTGGCGCAAAAGTATATATAATTTTAGTGCAACTGAAGACGAAACCTTCGATCTTATAAAAATCATGAACACGAACAAAACTCCAGTAGCTATATATACAAGCCAGTGCTACAATATGAAAAATAAAAAAATTATAAACCATAAACTTCTTGATTAACTACATAATTGATCTCTGATCTTTCCAAGAAAATTTGCGCATCAGCAGAAGCAGAGGACGAAGAGGTACTGCCTGTCCGGTCACTTTAGTCTCCTTGATGTTTTTGTCAGCAATCACTCGACCTTGTTTTACTTTTGACCCTCTAAACCAGGCCTGTCAAATCTACAACCACCCAACTTTCCCAGACACCCACAATCACTAATCTTGAAGCGTTACTAATATTTAACTGATAAAATCATAAGGGAATGAGAAAGAATGCTCAAGATTGCAAGAGCTAGTAAATTAGAAATTGTGGAGGAGGCGGAATGCAGATATAGGAGCACCCGAGAAAGCAGGTAGACAAGCTGCACTACATACTTGTCACTGCACCTCTTGTCTAAGACTATTCTAACTTGTGATCCTAGCTTAATTAGTACTCGATAAAATAGTGAATTTTGGGGATGACCATGGACACGGCTTATTAGCCTCCGGGACATGTCGGATGGTGCAGTGGCAGCATGATAATGAGGCTGTAGAGCTCGGGTGTTGTGAATTTGCTGTGATCGATATGGCAAATAAGGGGAAAACTAAGAGAATTGATCATGTTATCATAGATGGTGTGTTGGGTGAGAGAGAAATATATATGCTGGAGAACTTTGGAACAGAATGAGAGTTAAGTTTTTTTTTTTTTTTTTTTTTGTGTTAAATGGCTGCAATAAGAAATTAACAGGCAGACAGTGGAGGCTCACAAAGTTACATATAAACACCTAATATATATAGTGGTAGGAATTGAAGATTGAAGGTGATAAAAGGAGGGATTTTCAAAATGTAGAAGCAAAATTTGAAAAAGTCTCAGTCAGAGATCAGATCGTTGGTACCAAGTAGCACTGATGGCAACTGCAAGATCTGAACTGGTTGGTGTTCAGTCAAAGAAACAACACATGGGCTAGCTAAGTTGCTGGTGTACTGATGGGAACTGCAAGCTCTGCATGGTCAATTTCAGTCTGGTTTCTTGACTCACTACAGTGTCCTTGCGAGCTTAGCTCATGCCAATTGACCAGTTCTACAGATCTACCACAATTTTTACTGGATGCTAAAGTTTCTACAGAGATAATTTCATTACTGTAAGTAAAGGAATAACCACAAAAGCTAGAGATAAGGTAAATATCAATAAGGATCAAGTTGTTTCGAGTTCTTGGATTTACAAATGGTATATTCTGTAGGGATCAAATTGTTTTGAATTATTTGATTTACCACAGCATCTAAAATAATCACAATGTACTGAAAGTCGAAAACATGAAGAGCATCAAAACCAATAAAACCACATACTGGAGAGATTGGAGGAGGTGGAATTTGCAAAGAAAGAGTGAGGAATATGTATTTCTAACCTTGGCTATTTTAACCTCAACTCTAAGGATGCATGGTTTCTCATTTTGGTAAAACGCAGCTGGTTAGTATATGGGGGTCGAGGCAGACATAGTAAGGTCTAACGATACTGATGAAATCGTTGTAACGGCGAGAAAGTGGCTAGTACAAGGAGCTTAGTTTACATTGATTAAGACATCAAGTACAATGTTCAAACAATTTGTTTTACATAATCCTTGTTATTTCTTGACCTTATTAACCGAGTCGTAAGATATATAGTTCCATAGTTTGTAAATTCATTCTTTTGCACTAGTACTGGTCGAATTTGATTCACTAACCACAATGTTTTTATATCCTGGACTCCTGGTATTGTATATTTTAGTGTTTATGATCTGCAGGGAAATTTGAAGTTGGACAACCATAATAATTTGTCAAAGCATTTCGTTGTAGCAGAACAAAATTATATCCTGAAAGCCTAAAATAAAAAGTAGATAGCCTTATTAGATAGAACTACAATGAATGACACACTTAAAAGAATTCATCTCTAATGCAAAACGTGCTATGATAGGACGCATAAAGCTCACGTAAATTACATCATATTTTGGGAAGTTTGTATCCATAGTAAAACACTCAGTAGTCAGTCCTCACTTAGTAACAGACATCTCCTCCCTCTGTCTACACTTTGGTTCTCCCGAATGTAATTAGCGGGAAGGGAACGAAGGAAAACAAGGGAGAGTATGGAGAATTCAAGTTGGCACAACTAGCACTGCAGAAGCCAACAATTGTGGGGAACTTCAGCCACTGTTATTGGACCAACAGGATTCTCTTGACACGGTGAAGTCTTCCCATCTTTTGCTGTTTCCTCTTGCTGCACCTCTTGCTACACATGGTGACCACAAGAACCAGCAGTCAACGCCTGGAGAAACATCAAGATAGATGGCGTGAAACATTTTAACTTGTGATCCTAGCTTAATCAGTACTTGATAAAATACTTGAAGGTTCTTTTTTGAAGTATGCATGATCTGCTAGACAAGGAGATATTGAATCGAGCTGAGGGTATAAACATGTGATTCCAAATATAAGAAGGATTAATAAGCGTACGAGACATGTTGGATGGTTTAACAAGGTTGCAGTGTTGCATAGCTAGTGGTGTGATTTAGTGATTTACAAAGGCAGGGCCTAGGGAAACCAAGAAAGTCAATAGATCATAGATGGTGCTAGGTGTGAGAGAAAATGAAGGAGAAACGATCAATATATAGAGGTGAAAATCAAAATTGATGTAGTAAAAGGAGATATTTTCAAAACAGAAAGTAAAAGTTAGAAAATTTCTCAGTCAACGCATGGACAAAGCTAAGTGGTAGGAACAGTACTGATGAGAACTACTAAGCTCTGCTTGGTCAATCAGTCTTGCTTTTCTTGACTCCTTCAGAGTCCTTGCTAGATAGCTTGGACCAATTGACATGCTTAAGTTTTTACAGAGATAATTCATCACTATAGTCTATAGATCAATATCAACAAAAGAGATGTTAAGTGACATTTGGCATCAACAGTTGTTTAATTTGTAGTAATAAGGAAAAACAGAACGTTTTGAGTACTTCGTTTTTCACTCATTATAGTCCATACTAGAAGGTTAGGAGAGCCTGCGCCTAGCTGCAGGTTTAGGATCTCTTTAGTCAGGTAGTTTCACTGCAAGCGCCAACTATTGTTCAAGAATGAAAACGATGGATTTTCAAAATTCTGAAGTAAATTAAGAATGAGAGGTGGAGACTAGAGAGTCATATAGTGGTAAATTCTAGGCTTGAAGGTGATAAAACGATGGATTTTCAACATATAAAATTTTCTCGTCAGTGGAATGATGCACTGATGGAAACTCCAAGCTCCGATGGAATTGGTTGGTGTAGCTATTATATACAGATAACCTCATTACTGTGCTTCATAGTTCATAGTTTCATAGCTTCATTATTTAACAAGCAGTTGTCGAAGTTGATGCACTAAACCTTAACCATAGTGTTTTTATATCTTGTTCTTGGTTTCCACTAAGATTTTGTTGTAGCTGAACATAGATTATATCCTAAAAGCCAACAGTGCAAAGTAGCCTAATTGAGTTCCTTAATTTACAAATTGTACAAGTACTTCAGTAGGATCTCAAGTTGTTTTGAATTCTTTGATTCACAATCATAGTAGTCATCCTCCGTACATTAACATAATCACAATGTAAGAAACATGAAGTGCATCCAATTAATATCAACGAAAACCACAGACTTGTGTAAAAGAAAGAGGAATGTATATGTAAAAGGGTGAAACTAGCTGATCAGGATGCATTGCTCTCAACTTATATTGGTAAAACAACAATTCATGGTAAAAAAGATCTTTTTTCTGTTTGCTTTGCTGCATATGTGGTGGATTGGTGACCACAAGACAGAAGGCACTCAAAGCAGCCACCATGCTCGAAGAGTGACACACACATGAGGCCTGAAACTTATAACTTATGACCCTAACTTAATCAGTAGTTCATTACTTGATAAAATACTTGGAGCCTTTTTGAAGTACACATGATTTGCTAGACACGGAGATATTGTTTCGAGCTGATGATACAAACAAGTGATTTCCAGAGATAGAGAGGGATTCTTGAGCTTCTGGGACATATTGGATGTGTTATGAGGTTTGTAGAGTAGAGCTAATGGGTTGTAATTACTAGCGCCTAGGTGGTGTTCGGTGAGAGAGAAAATGGAAGGAGAGATAAACAGAATGAGAGGAGAAACAATCATATATAGAGGTTGATGCGGATTAAGTATTGAGAACAAACCTCTAATAGTCACTCAACAGACACCAGAAATAAAGAGTAGCAAGCTCATAGAGAAGAGAAAAGCCATGCCGCAAATAGATTGATTTAATTCATAAAACATAAGCTCCTCCACAACTATTACAATACAATACTTGAAAAATAAGTAGCTTAAAGCTAAAAGGAAAACTAATTAAATGTAAATCCTAATAATTATAAAATAAGTCCCTAAAACTATCTCAATAACAAAATATCAAAGATTACGAATATATAATTAAATCTTGTTTTATATGCTCTTGCATCAGACTCCCTTGGTTAGAAAGAATTCGTCCTCGAATTTGAACCATTGATGTAGAAAATCCAGACAAAATCTGTCACTGCTTCAAATCTTCTTTTGACAGATTCGTTTGCAATTGAACTCTTCCTTTCCAAATAAATAGATACTTGGAGTAAATGTTTGATCCTAATCCAATAAATTTTCTCTTCAACTTCAATCTCGCAATCCCAAAATTTTCTTCACCATCCTTGATTTGACTGATAAGATTAACTATCGATTTAGGAATTTGCATAAGGAAAGTATTAACTCCAAGAAAATCAACAAAATTATTGTCAATATCCTTCTTCAATGCCTTGATCGCTCCCTTATTGACATCTTCAGCTTCTTCCACACCACAATTGCCACAACAAGCCTCACAAAAACAATCATCATAAATTGGTGGCTTACTAAAATCCACAACACCATCTTTTTTTTCTTTTTCTGAATTATTATTAACTGAAAAAGTAAAGATAGAATTTGAACCTCCATAGTCGAAACTAACAGGTTCTCCCTTTTTACCCGATTCACACAACGAAGCACAACGATGAAATGGACCAACACATATCTCCCCGTCGGAACCGTCACCATCTTGGTTGAAAGTTTCGATGCGATCAATACGTTGATGATTGGTGGTAACGTCTCTCTCCCCGTTGGAACTCTTACAACCCCGTCGTCGAGTTTCGATGCGATTGATATGTACCGCAAGTTGCTGAAGCATCCTTTTGATTTCAACCATGTCATTGTTGACGTCATGACCCTCCATTCTGAAACCTCCGCCTCTTCGCCCGACCTAAGACATGGACTCCACCAAGCTCTCGCCAGAGCTTTGATACCAACTGATGCGGATCAGGTATCGAGAACAGGCTTCCAACAGTCACTCAACAGACACCAGAAATAAAGAGTAGCAAACTCGTAGAAAATGGCAAATCCATGCCTCAAATAGACTGATTTTATGCATAAAACATAAGCTCCTCCACAACTATTACATAAGAGTTCTGACGGGGAGAGAGACGTTACCACTTATCATCAACGTATGACTCCTTTGGTTGGAAAGAATTCGTCCTCGAATTTGAACCATTGATTGTAGAAAATCCAGACAATATCTTCCACTGTTTCAAATCTTCTTTTGACAGATTCGCTTGCAATTGAATTTTTCCTTTCCAAATAAATAGATATTTGGAATAAATGTTTGATCCTGATCCAATAAATTCTCTCTTCAACTTCAATCTTGCAATCTCAAAATTTCCTTTACCATCATTGATCTGATTGACAATATTAACTATGACACTGGGAATCTGCATAAGGAATGTATTAACTCCAAGAAAATCAACAAAATTATGGTCAGTATCCTTCTTCAATCCCTTTATCGCTCCCTTATTGGCGTCTTCATCTTCTTCCACACCACAATTGCCACAACAAGCTTCACAAAAACAATCATCATAAATCGGTGGCTTACTAAAATCCACAAGACCATCTTTTTTTTTCTTTTTCTGAATATTACTGACTGAAAAGGTAAAGATAGAATTTGAACCTTCATAGTCGAAACTAGCAGATTCTCCCCTTTCACCCGACTCACACAACAGAGCACAACGATGAAATGGGCCAACACATATCTCCCTGTCGCAACCATCACCATCTTGGTTGAAAGTTTCGATATGATCAATACGTTGATAATAAGTGGTAACATCTCTCTCCCCGTCGGAACTCTTACGACCTCGTCATCGAGCTTCGATGCGATCAATACGTACCGCAAGTTGTTGAAGCATCCTTTTGATTTCAGCCATGTTGTTGTTGACGTCACGACCCTCCATTCTGAAACCTTCGCCTCTTCGCCCGACCTGAGACATGGAATCCACCAAGCTCTCGCCAGAGCTTTGATACCAACTGATGCGGATCAGGTATCGAGAACATGTCTCCAACAATCACTCAACAAACACCAGAAATAAAGAGTAGCAAACTCGTAGAAAATGGCAAATCCATGCCGCAAAATAAACCGATTTAAATAATAAAACATAAGCTCCCTAACAACTATTACAATACCCATATTTATATGGGTTACAATACTTGGAGAATAAGTAGCTTAAAGTTAAAATGAAAGCTAATTAAGCGTAAATCCTAATAATTATAAAATAAGTCCTTAAAACTATTTAAATAACAAAATATCAAAAATTACGAATATATAATTAAATATTGCTTTATATGCTCTGCACATCAGAGGTGAAAATCAAAGATAGATGAAGATGAAATGAAGAGGTTCTCAAAGCTGAAGGTAAAAGTTATAGAAAATTTCTCAGTCAGAGGGGTTGGTACACTGAAGGGAACTGCAAGCTCTGCATGGTCAAATTTTCTTCTGTTCTGTCTAGACTCCTTCGGTGTCCTTGATTGACCTGCTAGCTCTACATCTGTTAAACACAATTAAGTTATGATTTTACAAAGAAAACTCTGGTACTGTATATAAGTTCTGACAAAAGATATGGCAGGTATCATTAGTCATCCAGTCGTTTTTAGTACTTTGATTTTTAATCATGATCATATATATTAGTCGATGTTGAATGAATTCATCAAATGTAAAAGATTGTTGTAAGAACAGAGAAATGCAGTAAAGGAGAAGATACTCTATATTGATGATAAAAATAATGTTCAGCCTTACACAAATGGAAGAGAGAAAAGTCCAAGATAAATAGAGGACCATGAGCACATGCCATGAGCACATGTATGTATGCTGACACGTGACATACAGCTGTTGATCACTATCAACAAACCATGCTAGAATCCTATGGTCATTAACAGAAACTAATTCTAGCTAATTAAGATGTAATAACACCTTCATTACAGATTAGCTCAACAACCACAAAAATCTGGAAATTAAGGGATACATTTCTAACAAAATGAACTAAAACATGAACTGCATCCAATATATCAATAATAGAGAGAGAGAGAAGTGTAATGGATCGTTGTCAAGCCCATTGTGACAAAATCGCATATTAGCTCATTTCTCCATTTGAGTGGTTAGAGTAACTTTAGCAAACTCTATTTTTAGCTATTTTAGATAGCGTATTTAATTTTTTTTTGATATTTTCAAAGCTCCAGCAGACTAGCCAAAGTTTAGCTATTATGACTTTTAGCTATTTCGCTAGCTAAATATAGAGAGCGAGATGACTCAGATGAGGCTAGCTGATAATTTAATACATTTCTTGTAAGATATTTTACGTGATATATAAATATATTTAAACTTTTTAATCTTTATTTGAAAAATAATGTTGATGTAATGCTAGCTAAAATAGAGAGCATTGATGATTGATGCAGCCACATTTTTAAAGTGGCTAGCCAAAATAACATTTTAACTAATTTGACTAAAATTTAACTTAAAAATGGCTAGCATTGCTACAAATGATCTTAAAGTTGAAGAATATCATCGTATTAGAGATTTGAGACTCGTTATCCACGCTTATAATACAATGTATCGAAAAAACTGAATAATTAAATATAATTTCAAGTAATTGACATAAAACAATATCATGATCGATCGAAGTCACATGAATTTCAACTTCATAAAAAAGATGTTCATATATATGCTGTCGTACAAAAAACAAAAAATATGGAAACAGTCATTGGGAGGATGCGATAATCTCACGTAGGGTACCAACAGTAGCTTTCTGAATAACATTGATATATAAGCACTACTAGCTACATGCAATACCCTATGTCGCCTCTTCCTTTCCAGCACAAAGTCTCTGCTTCATTGTTTTTGATCATGACCACCAATGCAACGATGAATGAATGAGCATCCACGCTTGTAGGGTGAAGCCGGTGTCTCTGGATGATGCTCAGGATCATTGTTAGTACAACCCGGGCGTGGTAATCCATTAGGAAGTTTGCATGGATCAATTGCAGGATTGACAACGTCAAATCGCTTGGTTGTAAATCCATGGCTTAGCATCGCCATGCTAACAAGAATGACTAGACAAAAGACCAAGGACTTTGTGCTTGGAAATGCCATGATCTTTGTCTCAGCCGCTTGTCTCTCAATGTTTTGTTCGAATTTCGTATGAGAGAGATTAATCATTTATATGAGTTTTGGTCCCAGTTTTGAAGCTTGAATTCCGCTGCCAATTTAGGCGGATGCTGCATTTAGGGTTTACTGGATCTTCCTATTTTGATAGTTGAATTCTGACCACATGCTTTATGATTTCTTTGTTTAGGAAATGAGCCTGGGTAATATTTGGCAATTACGTTTCTAAATTCTAAAGATCTATATATATCTAATCCTACTTTGCTATACCTAACCTTAAACCCTTATTAAGATCAGGTTTTGATTTGCATCATAGCCTTGTTGCTAAAACTTGGTCTTAGTCCTCTTACTAATTTTTAGCCTCAATCAAAAGTTTCAATTTGGGAAAACTCTAATATTGTAAGTACATAAAAGGATGTCCAATAGATTAATTTAGGGAAGCATAAACATGATGAATCGTTTCTTACTAGGTGCAGTAACTTTTAAATGCATCTTCACTTGGGTTCCGGCCGGCCAGTTCCCGGCAATTAACAATGGACTATATCTGCAACACAACTCATAAAATTGGTTTTTAATAAATTTTGTTCTCAAAATCTTATCAAAAGATTGTGTTTTTATTGGAAGTGAGCAGTGTACATGTTAAAAGGGACTTGCTAACAAAGCAAGTGCTAAGTTCTTAGATTAAATTAAAGCATTCCCAATAGCTTGTCACCGATAAGATATGAAGCATAGACATCATGAACTAGATACTTGATCTCTTCCTCTGAAAAAATATCGGCACCCAGATCTGAACAAGTTCCACTCACTGGCTTGATATCCATTCCGATTTCTCCTGACAACTCATGCAGCCCTTTCTTTTGAAGACTCGGTTTCTTCAGTACCATGGCCGCCAACTGAGGCAGTTCCACAACTGTATTCACTATATTTAGTGACAAAGCTCCATCATAAGGAAAAGCACTGTAAAGACGATCAGTCATCTCTTTTAACCTTCCCAAGTTTGGAGCCACAAAACAAATAGTCCGATCAGAAAGGAGCTGTTTGAGTTCAGTTTCAGGAACCTGTTTTGGACGACTTGAAATGAGCCAACAAAAAAACATAGGGATGATCAGGCAATGACCTTCAACACAAAGAAGCAACACTGAAGGAACCTTGTCTCTCATCATCTTAATATCAACTCCCACAACGCCCCGTTTGAGCAACGTCCTTAATTCACGTAGTTTTTCTACTATCAACCGATCGTCTTCCGCCACGACACTTACATTTACTTTGACACCATGAACTTCAACTGCATAAGGACGCATTTTTGACAGAAACTGGTAAGGTATCATTGTGAGATGGTATTTCTTTTGGTGAGAAAGGCAGACTGAGGAGGACGTTCTTTTATAGCCATATACGCCAATTAAATTTGGTAATTTATTGGGTTTAATTTACTTGGTGTCTAGGTTACTTGTTGGGAGTTACTCACATGAATTTGGATCGATGATCAGTCCATCATATTAGAGAGAAGTTGAGAGATTTTGAAGTTGAAAGTCGAAAAGTCACCAGCCTGTAAATATTGAATTTTAGGAATTAAAATCATTTATAATCATTATTTTGAACAGATTTTTTGTTTGGTTTATCTTAAAACTGCTTATCTAACACTTTTTATTTTTTTTATTTTTTTAAGGATAACTTATATTGCTTAATCAATAGCCAAAAAACACGTACATCAAAATGCCGTCATCCACAGAGTATGTTAACGGAGGCTTACAAGCACCAAGACAGATACCTTTACTGATTACACATACATAGGCTCCAAAAGAGCCCAAAGCAAAAGAATTAAAACTCGCTACCTAAATCCCTGAAACAGAATTAATATTAGCTGCGTAAGATCTTAATTGGTGTACACCTAATAAGCTTAGGAAATAAGTAGTAAATCTACCTCTGATACTCGGGCTAAGGGCAACTCGAATTCTAAGTCTTGCCCTTGCCCTTGCCCTTGGCATTAGGGCTTGCCTTGTCACCCACCTTGGCAGCAATCGGGTAAGTAATACGCAGAGGAGCCTTTGTCTTCTTGGTAGACCGAGATACCTTATTTCTGCTACCCAGACGACAACCCAACTTCTTCTTCTTCAGGGTCACAAGAGGCGCATCATCCCCACCTATGTCGACCAAACCCAAAGATTCAGCTTGATGTTTGAGAAGTTTACCGCCCAGAATAGTCTTGATTTTCTTCAGGGAGGGAGAACAACCCCCATTACATCCTCGTTTCTTTGAGGGAGTAGTAGACAATACTGCATCCTTCCCAACAGCAGCTTCTAACACAATAGGAGAGGTCTCTAAATCAAAGGCAACCTCAATCTCAAGAGTAGAATTACCAAACCCTGAAGAAGAGCCCATACACCGAAGACCAAATTCATCATTTCTTGAAGTTTCAGTACGCTGCAATCAACGTACCACAGGCCGGCTTTCTCTTCACTACCGGAGTCGAGGAAACCACCGGCGCTGGATTGATAGCCACACCAGTTGTGGGCTTTGCCGAAAATGCATAACCTGGTTTTAGTTGAGCACCAAAATTAATGCTTCTGGATGTACCCGAGCCAGTATGAGTTCCATCACACTTTTCTCCAGCATGTGTGATCATATTGCAAACAGAGCATCTACCCAGAAGATGTAAAAAATTAAACTGTAACATCAACTCCACCCCTGGATCAAGATGAACCTACCTTTCCAAAAGGAGTGGTTTATGGATTTCGTGGGTAAATAAGATCTTCATCACTCCCTTTCGAAACTCGGTACGATCATAATCCAAGTATCCTCCAAGAAGGTTTCCAATCAAACGAAGGTTATCCGGCTCCTCGTACCAAGGTGGGATCAAAGAGACGATCACCCACATCCTCACATGACGCATAGGAACGTCGGTCATAGGAGTAATCCCATCATACATCTCAAGACAAACCGGTGCACGGTCAAAACACCATGCGCCACCCTTCAGAACTTTTGTTCGATCCTTCTCAGATTCAAATGAGACGAGGAAGAGATCACCCCTCTCCTGAATTCGAAAATTCCGCTGCACCACCCAAGCACGGGCAAAATGCGACTTGAAAGCTTCTGGATCCATAACACGGCGTGTGAGTGGCTTAGCAAGAAGAAAAGACTGGGATGAATGTCTCACAGGACCTCCTCCAATCTTCCCCAAATCTGGCGCTTTTTCGCCGTCGGCCAAAGCCAAGGAAGCGGCGAAGGACGCTGTGACTGTGTCAATGGAGGACATGATGACGATAATGATTGAGAGAGGAGAAAGTAGATCGCGGCTGTGCTAGGGTTTGAGAGGAGTTCTCTCTTTGGGTTTTGACGAAAGGGCTGCTCTCTCTAGGGTCCTACGTTCTCTTATCAGATCTATTTCCCTTTTTAGTTTAAATAACCACGATTTTAAAAAACAGGTTGAAGTTTACTTATTTAAAACTAAGTTTTTTAAAAATTGAGTTTTTAAACCACAATACCAAACACACCTCTTTTTGTTATTAACACACCCCATATTTTTTTCTATCCACATGTTTCAAATTTATTAACAAACTTGTCACTTAAATTTGTTGCATGATTAGCTATCTTCATAGATAAAGTGTGTTAATAACACCACCCTATAGATAGGTGTGTTAATAACATCACCATATTTTTAGTACTAAAGTGAATTATACTACTAAAAATAAATAAGTTATATGAATAACAAAATCAAGTGTATGAATACTAATCATCACTAGCATATTAGAAAGTCTCTAATATTATTGTGGCAATTCCATTCTCATGGATCGAGTACGTTCGATCATCAACCTTGCCAACACAAAGACGTATCAAATATAGTTATCAATAAATATTAAATAGTAATTATTTTGTATGTTATACATGAGTCTATGAATGTAAGAATGAAGTATTGATTGAGATTTGAAGCATGCATGTCCATCCATGGTTTTGGACTTTTGGGACATGCAGGACGATCGTATATGATATTTAGCTACAACTTGTTCTCCAACACAAGAGATATTTGTAGATTACAGAACTTGTATGTTCTTCAAGTGTAAATGGATGTTAAAGAAAAACGTATCAAAAGAATTAATATCAAAAGATAGATCTGTATTATTATTGCAAAATAAGAAGTGCGTACATATGGAGTCCCTTTAGCCTTTGCGAACAAATAAAAACAAGATCGGAGTCCTAAAACTAAAGCATCCCCAACAACAACTTCTCCCCAATAAGATAGAAAGCATAAACATCATGTATTGCATACTTGATCTCTTCCTCTGAAAACACTTTGGCATCCCATTTAGGACAAGTTCCGGTCACTGGCTTGACATGAAGACCGATTTCACCTGCCAACTCATACACCCCTTTCTTTTTCAGACTTGGTTTCTTTAGTATCATAGCAGCCAAACGATCCAATTCAACACCTATTCCACCTACCTTTTCAAATATTTCTTTACCACTGTAAGAACAATGTTTCATGTGTTCAAAATTTGAACCCACAAAACAAGTATTCTGGTCAGAAAGAAGCTTCCAAACTTCAAATTTATGAGCATCCTTTATACGAGCGAGGATCAGGCAATGACCTTCAACACAAAAAAGTAGTAGGGAAGCATTGTATGTAGTCTTAACATCAACTCCCACAACATTCTTCTTATCGAGCTTCTTGAATTCAGATATTTTCTCGTTGATCAAACGATCGTTATCCGCCACGACGCTTACTTTTACTTTGACACCATGAACTTCAACTTCGTAAGGACGCATTTTTGACAGAAGATGGTAAGGTATCATTGTGAAAAACTGAAAATGGTATCCCAAGTAATCTTGAAATGACAACAAGTGAGAAAGACACACCGAGGAATACATATATGTTCATTTATAGTCATGTAAATTTATTGCTTCATTTTTGAGACTTGGGAGTTGGTCACATGAATTTGGATGATTATATGAATCCATCAGTCAAGTACGTAGTACATAGTAATTGCAGAGTACATGGAAGGTCGAAAGTCCTATATCAGTGACAATGTATTTGATTATTCCATAATTGATCAACTTCTCGCATTCCCCTATGGTGCCAAAATAAGCTACCTTGGTAAAATTTACGGGGCGTCCATATGATTCTTCAAAGTCATCAAACTATATAATTCATAAAATAAAAAGAAAATATAAAAAAATTATTCAAATTTTTGGTGCTTTATGAATTGGGACATGTTCTAAAAATTGTACTCTAAAAATGATCAGCTTAAGGTTTGAAACAAAAATAGATCGAGTTGATAAGATACAACATGATTACATTCCATTGGAGTCGAGATCGAGCTTCTATGCATGGCTTCTCTCAATGTATCAAACCATTTTAGAGTCATATACTTCAACTTGTCGTAAGGCGTTCATGGGGAAAAATATGAACATCCCGACCAACTTCTCCCCATCATTCATTCGATCAACTTGTCATGTTTCGTAGTCGTACCATTAGTGATAGAACTTGAAATTTTCAGTTGATATAACTTGAAGAAAAAACTAACCTACTTTCTGCACAATTTTCTTAATTTTCCGACTCGATCGATCTTGTGAAGAAAAGATATACCGAACTGAGAAACTATCCAAACTTGAAACATCCAAATGTAAGTAGCCGGGATTACGGCCCCTCGGAACATACATAGCTAGAGACATAAGTAGTTGAGACGATACTTTCAATCAAATATAATGATTCAAATGAAGAATGAAGAAACAAATCTATATGGTACGTATAGGTATGTATAGAATCAGATTTGCATAGGAATATGAGACGTACTTCTTGGTATCGTTCTTCTAGGGCCAAAAGAGAAAAATTGATATCACTAAACCCTAAACCCTAGCTAGACAATGAAATTGATGTGTATATATGCGCAGTACTATACATAATCCTTCGTGTGCTGTTTTTTCACAAACTAAAGTAAAATCCCAACCAAATTATAGGCATCGTAATTCTTTCAAAAGATCTGTGTTTCATTGCGAAATGAGTTGTACAAATCAAAAATCTGCTTTGCTAACAATTAGCAAGTAAATCAAAGTTGCATGAAATCAAAGCATCCCCACTAGCTTGTCCCCGATAAGATATGAAGCATAAACATCATGAATTTCATACTTGATCTCCTCCTCTGAAAAGGTATCGGCCATCCAGTCAGCTGGACAAGTTCCAGTCACTTGTTTGATATCAATACCAATTTCACCTCCCAACTCACATAGCCCTTTCTTTTCCGGACTCGGTTTCTTCAGTATCATAGCTGCCAAATATAGAAAATATATACTATATAATTTTCTTGAATTAAACGGCATATTTGATATACCATGAATCTATACCTAGCTAGGTGGACATTGGCAACGACAGTTGTTCATCAATTCAAGTTTCTTTGATATATTTCAACAAAACCATGGTTTACTTGCCTCTCAAACATATACTAGTTTTAATGTGCTGCCTTGATTCTTGTTCTTTGGTAACATCGATGAAATCTTGAAAGGTTTGGCTCTCAATGTGCGAGTGATTTCAGTGATTTCTTTCCTCTTTCTTTCCAATTCCAAGCCTAAAAACTCAAAGAAGATTTGAACTCAATACACTTTTATCTTGTTTTATTACAAAGGTTAAGGTGTCATCTTCGTTTAGTTGATTTATTATCTCTTCTTTTTCAAGATATGGAAGACACAAACACTTGGTTCAATTGATTCACTATATGAGTAGTTGTGTCATGTTGTAACTTGTTATCGTACCTTAATACACTAATATTCTTTACATACATGCAAGATTAGTAGATCAAATGATTAAAACATTTCCTGATTAATATTCAACTTAACACTGGTGCAAGAGACGCTTGAATTAAGAAGTTTCTGGGAAGCGAATTGATCGAACAGATTCCCCTCTAGATTACTAGTTATTGTAGTTATTGTAGTATGTTAACCATACTAATTCAATGACATGAAGAACAGAACAATCACAAACGTCGTGTGCAGAAAATACAGATATATGGTATGATACTATGATTGGTATCAAACCTTAGCTTGGGCTTTTGACGGTTTTGTTGAATTGAGAATGGGTTTAATTTATTTTGATTGTAATTGGGCTTTGAAGTTTCGTGCGTTTAACTTTTATATTTTCGTTTTTCCAATCTATAACTGAAAAATTTTCTTAGAAGAAGTCACACTGTTCAGACAGTACTAGAGAAGTAAAAGTAGTACATAATAAAACTGATAACATTTTTAACTTTGAGGATTGAGGAAAAGGCTCCCTCATTATTGGAGAAACAGAAAAATTTATCATTGCAAAACACAGTACTGCAACATTGTTTTAGACGCCAATACTAATCAAGATGCAAGCGTCCCCAAAAGTTTGTTCCCAATAAGGAATGTAGCATAGACATCGTGAATTGCATACTTGATCTCTTCCTCTGAGAAAACTTTGACATCCGACCAATTTATGTATTGTACATAATAAGCTGATTTGATGTCAATACCAACTTCACGTCCCAACTCATAGAGCCCTTTTCTGAGGAGAGTCGGTTTCTTCAATATGGTAGCCGCCAGATGATCCACTTCTATACCTGTCTGCTTCATCATTTCCGGCAATCCTGCATAGGAGGTAGCATCTTCGCTCTTAAATTTCGAGTACACAAAACAAATATTCTGGTCAGCAAGAAGCCGTCCGAGTCCAGAATCAGAAACTTTTTTTGGGTTAAACACAGTAGAGAAAGGTGCACGAATTGGGATGATCAAGCAATGACCCTCAACGCAGAGCAGCAACAATGAGGCCACTCTGCTTTGAAACTTCACATCAACTCCCACAACGCGCTTGCTACTTAATTCAGAGAGCTTTTGCTCAAGGAAGCTAACATTATTGGCCACCACAGTTGCCTTCACTTTGACACCATGAACTTGAACTTCGTACGGACGCAACTTTGACAGGAAATAGGTAGGGATCATTGTGGAATGATATCTTTCCTATTCGAATGGAAAGACCTGGCAAGACTGCTGAGAAAGGCGCATGCATACAACATATAAACAGCCCTAGGCAAATTTGGTGAATTTGTTGGATTTAATAACATGGTGTTCAGATGATTTTGCTAGGAATTATTAACCACATTGATTTTAGATGATTATATGAATCCAGTCCAAAGACTGAAGAGTCAAGAGCCGTTTGGGATAATTTCATTTATTTGATATTAGCTAGGAAGTTCGAAGTCGATAAGTTTTTTGTGCATCCCTTCAGGGGCCCTTAGTTAACAACTTAACATACATCTATCATGATCAAGTAAATAAGCAATGCTCAATCGCTCTTTTATCCAAACAAAAAAAGAAGTTTCATGAGTAATAATATATGCTCATGATCGAGTTTTGCGACTAACCTAAAAAATAAATCAACCCACCAATTTATGTGATGCAGACGGTGGAGATTCTCTGGTGGCCGCCAGTGTTGGTGAGGGCAAGTGATGGAGATTCTCGGGAGAAAATCACATGTACTAGGGGTCGCGACACTATTTGCTTAACGAAAGACATGTTTAAGAGAAATAGAGTCCAATGCTTATAAATAACACTTGTTGAAATTTTATGATTTAAATTAAAATTTATTTTAATTTGTTATTTCCAAGATATTACCATAATGTTTTATGTTTTAATGTTACATGAATTCCGTCCATACATTTTTACAACACTTACAATCATTCACAATCACCCCAATCTCAGATCTTCTTCTTCCCCGGCGATAGATCTTGAAAGGTTTAGCTTTCTACGATCAATTTATTTCCAGTTCCAAGCTAAATAACCAATAGAAGCCTTAATTTGAACTCCATATTCTTTTATTTTGTCTTATTTTAAAGGTCAAGGCTTTCTCTTCATTTGTATAATGGTGCCTTAAAGCTTTGAAATATGGGGATTTTGTTCTGTCTTCTTTTCCAAGATATAAAATACAGGGCCAGACCTGAGGAGAGGCCCAAGAGGCAACCGCCTCAGGCCCAAAATTTTAGGAGGCACAAATTTTTCATTTTTTCGGTTAGCAAAGCCCATCACATGAGACAACATCATAGTTCCTCACCGTTTAAACACCTGCCGCGTGTGTTCATGCATTTTTTTTGGTAATTTAATAATTCATGTTGGTATTGTGAACTTTTTTTTTCTTCCTAAACAGAAGTGTCACATCTCCCATAATTATTGTACATGCAATAATTAATTATTACTATAAAAAGAATATGGTCGAAGCTAGTCGAGAGGGTTGAACAATTTTTAGAGGTGAGAGCAAGTCCACCTTTCGTGAAATTTACATAGAGACATCACTTCATATTTATAAGAATTTGGTAAAGATGTTAATACATGATATAATATTATGTTAGAACATTATTATTTTTCTTTTTTATGTACCGTGTTTAGATAGCCAAGTGACACGATAGCCTTGTGGCACAATATAGTATAGTTGTCGTTGTCGATTTTTTTTTCTTATATACCATTAAAAGGCACCATTTTCTGAATTCGCCTCAGGTCTCCAAATTTTAGGTACAGCCTTGATGAAATACATGAACAGATGGTTCAAACGGTTCACTATACGAGTAGTTGTGCTATGTCGTAACTTGTTATCCTATCTTAATACATTATTTTCTCCTGATAATTAAAATTCAACTTAACATTGGTGCATGAAGAGCAATTTTGAGAAGTTTTCTGAGCAGCGAATTGATCAGATTTCCCTCTTTTGTAGTATATTGACCATACTAATTCAATGATATGTAGAACAGAAGGTAGAATAATCACAAACGCCGTGTGCAGAAAATACATGTAGCTGGAGGTAGAGGACTGAATTGTATGAGGAACTACCTTCATGAGTAGTATCTAATCGACCTAAATGCATGCATATAGTTCGGGCTTGACCGGTTTGATGAAATGAGAATGGGTTAAGCTCATCTTGTTGGGCTTCGAAGTTTTGTGCCATTATGCTTAGTTACTGATATGTGGTTTGAAGTTTCCATTTTCCACCCGACTTATTTCTTGCTCAATTATTGCCAGTCTATTAACGAGAGCCTTGCATGAGTTCATAACTATTCATATTACCTTCCATTAATTTAAAAACGGTCCATTTTCTCACTTCAAGCTGTGTTTTAGGGTTTGTTATGAGGTTTGTCTTTAATATATCTATCCACAGTGTACGTCGAGCATAACCATAATCACAATAGTATAACAACAATAAGAATATAAGCCTCTAGGATTAAGACCCTGTACGATTAGCCAACCAAGATCAAACCAACTAATAACGATCAATAATGGTCGCAAAAAAACAAGTAGTGAAGAAGCAGAGAGCACTGTGTATGCTGCAGCAGCAAGGACGTCGGGGTCGTTTTCTTTAGCCAACGAGGATCCACGTACAACAAAACACAACAAAAACTTTGGTCGATTGTCAGAGAGAGATTTATAATAAGCGTGTGTGTGCTCATAGGTTGTGCCACGAGTTGCGAATTATCTCTTGGAATAGAACCACAAGTTCACCAATGTGTTGCTTTGCGCACATTTTTGTGTTTTGTCATGTTATACCCATCTGTATTGTCGATCTGGGTCCGATGCCAAGTGAGACCATTGTTGTTGGCTAGCTCCTTTATTGGGGATGGTTGTTCGACTTTGACAACTCAAAAGTGCTTCCCATCCCTTCTCTTTCGTCGCTTACTGCTAATTTTGCAACCCTCAATTAGTTCAGGCTTAGATAGAGTACGTTCTTCCATGGTGTTAATTAGTCCATAACAATTCTTATGATGATTGAAGGCTTTACCTAAACGAAGTTCTCGTTCAATCGACTACTAATCCAACGATTCTCATTACATTTAACATTAAGCGTACAGTTTTAGAAAAGATTCGTTTTAACTAAGAAGGAATGTATAATTATTATACATAAAATACAGGTACATTAGGAAAGAAAGACATCTTGTCATCTCACGCATGTACGTGACACAACAAAGTACTATTGTATTGCATGCGATTCTTGGGAAAATGAGTGTAAATTATTAAACGAAAGAAAAGCTTATACTGAACTTTGAAGCGACATGACCTTAGACGTACTTGGAACCCTAGCTCATGTGCGAGCTATCACAAATATGTGAAAGCCCTTGCAATTATAGGGATATGGTTCTTCAGCTTTGTCAGATACAGCACAAACATAACCCATCATATATGATCAGAAAAAAAGAAAAAGATGCATCATATGGTGTGACTGTGTGAGCACATAGTTCACATATATAATCAAAGCTAGCTAACTCTGTTCTAGGGTTGTAGATGGTGTTCAATTATATGAGCAATTCATGATGATATGATGCAGAGAGCATATATAAGATCATCGAGTAGAAATAAGAATAATGCTGCAGAAATAACAATTATCTCTGATGGTATTGGTCTCCGATGCTCCAATACGACCTTGACATGTCGTTTGGAAGCTAGCAAAGAGTGGCATGCCGCGCTAATTGTCATCTTTCGGAATCAGGTACCTCTCAAGAAAACTACAGATTGCATGCATGATCAGTTGGAACTTAGAACAGGTGTTGCGATTTCAATGGAAAAGCCAATGTGAATTCCAAGCTTTTGTGCCGTAGCATCGCTCTCTAACTCATAAATCTTAACCCTAAAGCCAAAGTTTCCGGGGACCATTATTGGTGCATGAAGACTATTCCAAACTCAGATGGCTATCTATCTTGTACAACGATGTTCATAACTTCATATAATTCGAGCAAAGGGTAGCTGGGTAGGGGCAATATTCCATGTCCTTGTGCGTCGATAGATTATTCGCCTCGACAATAAGCTCACCCACTTAGAGATAAGTCAATAATGTATATCAACGATAGACTTTCGATGAATATCTGAGTAATTTTTACCAAATCGAACAAAACAGAACATCTAATGAACTCGTAATATTTTTGCAACACAAAGTTTAAAAAGAAGTATATTCCTCCACGATCAAAATCAAGCCAGCGAGCACAATCAATGTAGAGGTTGTCATGGAGTTAAGCTTTTTATCATTTACGTACATAGTACTTATAGTGAGTAGGAACTTATTCCTTCTTAGGTATAAAACGTCGAAAGGCTATCAATAAACTGGTCCAAGCATTCTTACATGAACATAGAGAGACACAAACAACTCATTCACATGCATATGAATTGGATCAAAATGGTCCAAATCATGGGTGAATGTACGTGAAGAAAAGTAATTAGAAGACCTAAAACTCGGTACTATTGTCAATAATTCAATATATTGGTCCAGGCATTTTCAAGAGAAAGTGAAAAATGAATTCACTACCTATAACTCATTCGTGTGTCACGATTACGTTGTTGTATACTGTATGTATATGAGTTTGTTTATCATACCATATGGTATGACATACCTATTGCAAATGTGTCTAATTGTATGACATATGAGAGCTTTTGAAGAGGTAAATGGTCATTACATGGTTATTTAGTTGTTTATTCAATCAATGATAGCCATAAATTTTATGATACATGTTATACCATATGATATATTAGAATTTTCCGTATATATATAACTCATTTTCATAACTATTCACTCACATTCATCGGAATCGGATTCTTACACTAGCTATATATTGGAGGAAAACATCCGTACGATATATACACATTAATTACAGAGTTAGAAGCTAGGAAGCTCTGATATCATTCTCTAGGTACGAGCTGCAGCTCAGTTGATCTTCCTCTACATAAACCCTCGCTAACAAGAATAACCAAGAAGCTATTAAAACCCTCCTTACTCTTACAGTACTAATCTCCAATCATAAGTATAAAACTGATTGATGCTCTGTCATGTTTTGAGCTTCGTTGGTAAGTCGAAACCTACTTTGAATCCACAATTTTGCAATTTTCAAATCTTAGAACAATCAATCCGAAAAAAACATGACAAGTATTTAAAATCTCTAAATACATCGATCTGTTACTGAAACTCTTAATTATGTTCTAAACTTCGACCCTTTATTACAAAGATTTGTAAGAATAATACTAAATGAACCGCCATTTTAGTTTTAGGTACTACCTATCCAACCTTCATAATGGATTATCCGAATCCTAGAAGAATCGACCCTAATTAAGCACCAACTGCTGATCCTATTCGTACTATCCAGTCAAAATCAAGCTCTAAATCCATGGCACAAGACTCAAAATCTCACCCTGGCAATGCCCTAAAGTATAAGCCAAAAGATTGCCTCATCATTTTAGGGCATGTTTTGGAGCTTAAGCAAGTCCAAACCAGCAAGCCCTACAATAATTATAACACAATGTAGGCCACCATGCACACACATAAAGTTCATGTGTGCCATAAATTCAACAACAACAATAAAGCTAGAAAAAAAACCAAAGAAACAGATGTGTTCATCAGGAATTGAAGAGTCCACATGGTTGCATGTGATGTATGGAGTGTTTGAAAATGCACAAACCAAAACGAAAAGAGAGAGAAAAAAAAAGAAAAAACATAGCACACAAATAGAATGGGAGATCGATTGATTCTTAGGGCTTGGGACATTAAAGCCTACAAAACACCAAGCAATGGTGTATTTGTGGTCCTCGATCGATTCGACCATCAAATTATGAATAACCCTTTTTGATAGTTATAGTTAATAGATAGGGATATGAGATGATCGACAATCCCACTAGGGCATTCGAGCATCGATCTGTCTATCCGTCACCGTTTATAATGTAACAACTAGGTAACTGCCGTGGCCAGATTGGCTAGCTAGCTTCCCAGAGCTAACGACACACGATGGTACGTAGGGTTTGGTTTTGTTTGATATAAGTGTACGAGTTTATTCTCACAACCAAACAAGCTATAGCATTACAGTGACCGATCGGTTTTTATGAAATGCTAGCTAGGTTTTCTGGCATATCCCATTTGCTGGAAATAGGGCACCATGTGAGGGGATGGTGTTCTTTTGGGTCTAGAGGCCGGGCACATGGAAATGCAAACAGCCTTTGGGGAAAAAGGGAGGGTTTTAGAGGGTCACTGAGTACGTGCACTTGAAATTTTGTAGGGTCGCTGAGCCACATGATGTGCAACTCTTTCCTAAAATTTCCAAATGTTTTCGTTTTTTTGTTTTTGTAGAATTTCCCGACCACCTCCTTCTTCTTCGCGATCTCGTATCTCATAAATATCCAAAGCCACTGCCTCCTAGCTCACAGTAGTGTACCCCGGCTGCCTATGTTTATTTGATAATTAATGATTGATTTGGCTAATTACATGATTAAGGTCTGGCTAATGGAATTAGATGCATGTGAATCACTCAATTTTTCTGATCAAGGGGATCAATCACCCCATTTAAGCTATGACAGTATCTCTATAGGAAGAGACGTTTTCTGGCTAGAGAATGGAAACGTAATCATCATCATCAGTCTTTATCTCACGCTTAGGTGACTAATCACTTTGGATTATGGTTGTTGTTTCACACGGAAACTTTAATTTTGTTCGACGTACTTGCCACCACACACCTAAATATCTCGATCTCTTCTTTGTGTTCATCATGAAATGAAGATAAATATATTCTTTATCACGAAAATTCTTTTATGCACTAAGGTGCAAGTGAACCGAGCAACTAATATGTAATATTTTGATTCGGTCATCCACGTCGCATATCATGCATATATTCTAATACTGTTAACAAAATTGAAACAAAAAAAATAGTCCTAAGTGTTTTTAACACATGAGGTAAGGATTTGAGGTCGAATAAGAGGTATTCATATTATGAGGTTTTTTTTTATCGGATCAAAAATGAAAATGAAATGAAAGAATTTAGAGTATTTAATTTTCATTCGATCTTCACATACGACGATTTTAGAACTTACATATTAATGACGCTCCACTTTTATCATACAATTTGTGCGTAGTAACGTAACAAAGATAGTTTATTTCATCAACAAACATCAACTATCGATAACTAACTTGTGTTAATTAAGTATATTGGAGTGAATCATGTTATGTTTTGCTTTTTGCTTTTTACAAATTTGTTAGCTTAATCAATCCTTTGACCCACTTCAACAAAATTGACCCTTGAAATAATAGTTAGATTTATCATTCAAATTTAGTAAAATCTCATTCGAATGCCGGTCGATAAGAAAAAATTAAGAAATATACCTAATAAATTGTGTGGTAAGGAGTTTGTGCTTTGTGAACATGCACGCATGTGGTATTTTTCTCTCCTCGAATTTTATCATGATGAAATTTTAATATATTATTTTTACGTTAATTTATGACGTGTTATGTCGATTAGAAAAATGCATTTTTGTAGTTGTAGAAGAACTGTATGGTAGGTCTTTGTTCAAACTGGCTAGCTTCAAAGTTCAAAGTTCAAACACAAAATATAAACATACACAAAATATACTTTGCTGGTTGGATAAATGAAGATTGAGAATCAATTAGGTGGCATATTCAATCAATCCAATAAACTAACTATCAAAAATAAAGAAAAAGAAAATGATGGCGGAGCTCAGAAGAAAGTAAAGCCTACTATACACAATAAGATACACGAATTAAAAATTTCATAAATATAGAATATTTATAGGAATTACATAAGCCCCCCCCTCCAAAAACCAAAAAAAAAAAAACACCTGGCACAATAAGCCGGGTGGCTGGCCTATTATTCAATAGTGTCAACTCGCGGAGTTGAGACGACTAGCCGCCGGAGGAGCACCGGAAAGAAGTTCCGTCAGAACCGTCATAGCTCGAACCTGCATCTGCAGCGCCGCTATGTAATCGGTTGTTTCTTCTAGAAGGTTCGGAAACGGAGCCTTCCGGCAACCGGGAACCAACCGGCTAAGAATCTTAACTTTCCTCTGCACAGCCGGCATCCTCATCCTCCTCACCTCCGCCCTCCTACACCGGCTATTCCCGCTCACCGTCGCCTTCTTACGCTTCTGAAGCCTCTTTCTCATCCTGAGTCGACTCGTCAGAATCGCTCTGCTCCACCGGGTCGTGCCTCTCGCCGCCAAGGCCAGAACCCTGTCAGCTGCTTCCTTCACTGTTTTCCCGCCGGAGACGGCAGCCGTCGGCGATGAGGATGGTCCCTGGCGAACCTTCTGGAGAGCCTCGACCAGCTTAGTTGAATAGATCCGTTGCTCGTTATCGGATCTCCATCTCAATTGAGTAGTTGCAGAAGGGTTCTGATCATCCTTGAGCTTTCGACGTTTCTTGCGACTCGAGTCAAGACTGGCGTCGGGGTTCGAGACAAACGAGGGCGCCATGAACTAGCTTGTGTAATTCAACAGATACAACAACGTACTCTGAAACCTGTAAATTACAACTGTTAGAAATGATCGTTATTTCGATGAAAGCAAGATGAACATGCATATATATATATATACAAGAAAAACATATAATAGTACAAACATGTATATCTATGAGATTGTATTCATACCTTCAATGAGTAAAGCAAGAAGTGGTGAAGAAGGTTTGAGATTGTTGGAGGTTTTTCAGTTGAGAGTTTGAGAGGGAGAGAAGAGAGAAGAGAGAAGAGAGCAAAGACGAGAGAAGAGAGAAGAGAGAAGAGAAGAGAAGAGGAGGAGGAGGAGGAGGAGGTTGAGACTTGAGAGAAAATGGGAAGAGAGCGAAGAGTATAAAAGCAATCCACGGGAACCACGCGTCGATTCCTTAGTCACATTTATTGCCGCTCCTTTTTCCCTCAAGAAAGTTCTTTTTTATTTTATTTTTCATCCTAATTCAGAAAATAAGAAATGTGTTTTCTATCATCCATATTGCATTTTCATTTTTGGCCAAGTCATTTGTTATTTCTTTCCTCGATTCTTATTTCGAATAATTTCATACGTGGCATTAGGACTCATCATTCATGTTTAGCCAAGCCTTTGTTTCCTAATTCACTGAGTTATATATACTGCTATACATAGTTTCAAGTTTCAAACAAACAAAAGTGCTCTAAATTTGTTGAAGTCATAGCTCCATGGACCATATTAATTAATAAAGGTATAAGTAGTAAACAAGTTATTACCATTCTTTAGTAAGAATTCATTCAATAATAATGAAAATGATACTCATATTTATTATTAATCTTCAATGCGTTAATCTATAAATCAACAAGTTAGTTATACGATTTATAATCGTGGTAAAGTTGATCGAGCTGCATACTATGAAACCCCATGTTAACAGTTTGAGTTACAACTCCTACCAGCTTGTGGCCAACAAGTTTTGAAGAGGTTTCAAGTTCGTGTGTCTAGCTTTTGTTAGGATACTCTTGTGGATCTCGGTTTTGAATACTGATTTGATAGGTATCCTAATATTCTAATTCACCTCATTTTCATTTTATGTAAGTAAATGTGTCTACGTTGATGAATCCGATAACGTGCAATTTTAGTTAAAATCTATGCGGAATTCGTCAATGGGTGTGACTCTAAACACTAAAATCATAGAATGAAAGATGGTCGAAGAAATGAAAGATGAATTAGGTCAACCAAAGCCGCTACTAAACAGTCATTTGGTGAAACCTAATCATAGTTCAAAGAGACATTGGAAGCTAGTGTTTGGTGATATGAATGTTTCGAGTTGCACGTCACACTCTGGCAGGTGAAACATTTCCATGTCTCTCCTGACATATTATTAGTAAGACCATTACAAACGTGCCACATTGTGCTTAGACATTTTTACCAGACACATTTATAAAGTGAAGAGATTGAAGCCTAACCCACAGTGCGATGAACAAGTTGGCACCGGAGAAAGAGGAAAAACAACATGCCCCTGTCTAATCGTGATTCTTGATTTCTTGTCTTGCAAGGTCGGTATCCATGTTAATATTTTCTTATAAATCTGCGATCTCACTTTTCGTTTTTCTATATAGTTGGCTAGAAAACTTTGAACTTTGTCGTTATACGTATACACAATAAATTAGTTTCTTCATGGGTTGGGAATGAAGAATGATCAGTACTACTGCTTCACCATTTATACATCCATGTAAGATTGGAGAAGCCGGATCCCGTATTAAAAGAGATTAAGGTTACTTCTTTCTGAATAGTTTTTATAATGTTCGAGCCTTCACTAGTTTACCGTCTCATCTTCACTAATCTTAAAAAACAGGCATAAAGTTGTTGCTATGAAGTTGGAAAAGCTGCCTAGGAGGATTAGGAAAAGAAAGCTTAAGTTTTTTTTCTTTGATGATGATGAAAGCTGAAGCTTGCTTTTGCGTTTGATGAACAACATGTGATTTCTTTCAATATTTTTAGGATACTTTTTATGCCTATGCGTAAGGTGGTCAAGAACTTTATAAATAAGTAAATAAGTAAAGTGTTTACATCGATAATTTACTTTGCAATGTCATTTATTTCTTGTTACATTATGCTTAACTGCTATCCAAGGATGTTAAATTTACTTTGAATTCTAGTTGCTAGCTAGGGTTCCGATAATTCACTTTTTACCATCTTTCTAATTTGACAAAATTCTGGTGATTGATGATGTGGAAATAAGTTATAAGAAAATTTCAAATGTGGTGCCTTGCACTAATTGGTTCTGGCATGGGACCAATGGAATTTTTTGTTTTCTAGCTAGGCAATGATTAGTGGGTGATGCACCAAATAGAAAATTAAAGAGAGGCATGTGGTTGTTTTCATAGCACTTTCTATCATCTGGGCCTCTGTTTTGTTGTTTTCTGATCAATGTAGGATGTGGCCCTGTATGATCCACCCTGCCTCACCCATTTTTCTCTTCCTAATCCCCCCACTATTATATTTCTTAATCAAAATTAGCACAACCCAACATGAACATGCTCCTTTAGCTTTTGTTGTTTGCTGCCCTTTTGTTCTTGGTGTTGCTACAATTGCTCCCCTCATATATATGACTCATAATCTTGTCAAGCAATTCAGCTCTTACATAGTGTAGTTTCAAACTTTGAAAGTGGCTGGCATGTGCAAGCTTGTCACTAAAGGCAAGCACTTTGATTGATTATGTTATCTCAAATCCAGATTAATATAACTAAACCCATAAGGGGGGCCTGACTTTGCAAATTGGAAAAAATTAAAGAAAGATATTGGACTACTAATTACATGCCAGAGAGATTGTCTCCTAGTGTGAGACAGTCTTCTGTATCAGATTTCAATTAAAATTTGCTGTATATGATTCAGTGCAAAACACCTGGACCAGAGTTGGATAATCTTTAACATTAGCAGCAATTATTTACACACTCAAGATTACTAATTAAGAGTTTTATATGAGACACTTAGACCCTCTTGATCCTTCAGAAACCTAAGTACTTGATCACGCACTTGAACTTTTGGTAATTTTCCCAGACAAAAGATTTAGTTTACATTGGTGATTGAATCAAAAGTGTAATATTGTTTAACCCCAGATTGACTATGCTATTGCTTATCCTTTCTTCTGAAATAGTTGCAATTTGCAAATATTGTCCAATTAGATGGGTTCCATGCCATTTAGAGTTTCCCCACTAACTAAATCTAAATTATATGATTGGAACCAAATAACTGAACTGAAACTTGAAAACATGAAATGAAAGACCTGCGAGGTGACTGCATTGCATAAGACAAGGAACTTGATTGGTTCTGGTGCGGCCTTGCTCCCCGTCATGGGTTTTCCTCAATTTCTTATTCTTCCATATATACTTGTCATATCCTTGCTCTATTATTAGTTTTCTTCACATTAATCCTTGGTTTACAAGAAACCCATCCCTTAATTTGTTTCATATGTCACGGAGGATGTTGTTTCTGAATTATTAGGTTAATTATGGAAGCAAACTAAATACTTAATCCTCTATTTGATTCTTAGAAACTAGAACTGCGCGCGCTAGCTTCGATCTTTTTTCGATAAACCAGTGCATGAGATTTTCAGCTGCACATGAATTTGTGTTCATGCACAGAGAGCCAGTTACATAGTGCATTGCACTACAAATGGGGGAAATGTAATGCTGGGAAGGGGATTTGGTGGAAGAAGCACGTTTTAGGCTGTCAATCTTGTATATTATAATCTCTGTGCGCGTAGGGTTTGATTAGTTTGATTAAACAAGTTTAGGAAACATGTTCCATTCATATGATTTGATCAAGTCTTGAGAGTTTGTCAAAGATTGGTTCCAATTAATGTACTAATTATTTTAATTTGCAGGTACCAATGGGGGACTAATGTGGTTTCTTTAGCTTAAATGCTTAATATAAGTGATTGCACTTTCATCATTTGATCAAACGGAGACAAGTGCGCACGAGTGTGTGTGACTTAGTGAGCAATCCACACTTTGCTTATGCCAAGAACCTTAATGATGGTGCTTAATCTTCAACTACCAATGGCAATTAACAACAACATAAATGCTAAAAGAATTTGACTCCGAAACCATTTGTTCAAGTTCCATGATGAATTATAGTTCGAGTTTTCAACACACATCAACGTTTATCAATCGTTCACAAAGAACGGATAGTTGTTTTGTTGAAAGAACGACTATATGCCCTAACCAGAGTTAGATGCAAAATTGCTTGACTTGACAAGAAATTCCCACCTTAAGTTTGCCAAGAGTCATAATGATGGTGTTTCTTAAGCTAATAATAACACTTAACAACCTCTGAGAATGTTTAGGAAAACGATCTCCTCAACAGTCACAATTCATTCGAGTTTAACACACATCAACAACTGCCAACCGCCCACAATGCATATACTGTTGTTTTGTCTAAGGATCAAGTACATAATGAAAAAGATGTGTATACACTATACAGAGAGGGACGATTTACCCAACATTACTGTGGCAATTGCTATAATAATACGACGAAAAATCCCAAGGATAAAACACACGAGGAAAGGGAGGGTCTTGTACGCACCAGAGAATAAGAGTCATCACTTGGTAGTTGGTAACTTGTATAGTTTAATTTGCAGAATGAAGCAGTATGAATATGACAATGACACAAACTATTCAAGGTCTAATCTTGAATAAGATTGAGCATGTGTAACGCATTGTCATTTGTTAAGATACTGTTGGACCTGCCAGACCTGTTGGATATGTCCTGTCTCCCTGGTTTAACTCTATCAATTTTCCCTTGTATACAAGTCAATGTTCCACTGGATTTTCATTATAAAAGTTGGTACAAATTCTGAAAAATGAAGTAATTAACATGAAATGATCACGTTTATCACATGAAGAAGCATAATGATCCATACTCATCTCTCCATCTTAGTGTAACTCGATCAAGTGTTTTGTATCTAACAGCTATATGTAGTTTGGTATTCCTATTTTCATGGAGGAGTACAAGATCTATACAAAATGTTTGTGTAATCGTGTCAGCGTGCAGCTGGTAGCTGTAAGCTGTTTGTTGAAGTTCTGGGCTTTACAAGGTAGGAAAGTGTGATTTCTTCTGGGTTGGATTCTGGAACTTCCTCATGAAATGGTACCTCGAATAATAAGGATTGGTATAAACATACCTCATCTTCTTTGCAATAGTACACCTGCAAAGACAAGCCAACTTCATTAAACATCACAATATAACATATGTTGAGCTTTTCATGTGCTAATCTTTTTCATCCATCAGATTTTCAAGGGATAGGCTAGTATGCTGGCCTCACAAAAGCCTGTGGTTTAACAGTAGAGGTACAACAAAAGCATGTGAGTTAACAGTAGTGGTACAAAGAAAGACCACAAGAATTCAATTCTGTTTTGGCAGAGCTGATTAGTTTGTAGGGAAAGAGAAGCAATACCTTGCAATTAATTCTCCCCACAGAAGCTGAGGGAGAGGGTCTCCTAAAATGAAGTACTGCTGATCCTTCTGGACTAAGATATCCCTCCGAGGGATCAACAAGAACCGCAGTTTCAGGCTCAGTTTCAACACTAAACTTACTGCGAGCTTCCTGCATTTAAAATTTACACATGACAACTGACAAATGCTGAAAAGAGCAAAGTACAGTAGCCAAATTGAAAGTAAGATGATAAAAATAACTAGAGAACAGTATCACTGAGTTGAAATCAACAAGCTTGTGAGGTTTGAATTAGAAGAGGGAAAGGGACCTTTGAAAAATGATACTCTTCAGGTAATGATATTTTAATAGAGAGGTTGCCCTCATTGGATGAACCACCATCAACTGTAACGGTCTGTGTGTCAGCTGATGAGCGCCTTCTGAGGCGTTTCAAAGACTTCGATTTTACTGTGGGAGGTTGAACCCCTTTTAGCTCCAAAGTAAGAAGGGCAGGTTCTTTGTTGCTTAAGTCAATATATCTGATTAGACTGTTGTTTGTATCGGCTATGAAGAGTCTCCCTACAAAGAAATAGACTTGGTTCAAATTCTTGTTGCAAGATTTACATTGATATCTCACTTTACGTTTTCCATGAATGAAAGAGAGAAGAGAATGTAGTCTGACAGATGAATCTAAAAATTCAAGGCATATCTATGTTATAAAAAAAAGAAAAAGAAAAAGAAAAAAAGCATCACCATTTTTCGCTTCAATGATTCCTGATGGCTCTGAAAGCTGCAAAGAGATAATATGGAGGATCAATCAATACGTTGACCTGTTCATTCTTTTTCTTTAGTGTGATAGGGCAATACAACAAACAGGATAATTATTCTGCAGTAAAATGATTCAAGAATATAGTGATGTGTTGAATCATATACTTCCGAGACAAGTATATTTAATCAGCCTGATACTTGAATGTAAGTTGTGCAATTTTTAGTGAACAAACGTCCTGCATCATTAGTATACTAAATTGCTCAAATAAAAGAATCACAAGTTCACAACTGATTAGCCAACCTGAGCTTCAAGAGCTGTTCCATCCTTGAAACCAGCTTTCCCTGTCCCTGCTAAGGTACTGACTCTTTTACTAGCTGGATCTAACTTTTTTATCTGAAGTTTGGAAATAGAAAGACCAAGTTAATACTTCTAAAAGCAATCATAATAGTAAAATAAATTGAAACGTGCGAAAGTACATGCTACATTTTAGAATAGTTATCGAGCTACCTTGTGATTATAGCTATCCGCGATATAGATTTGACCGTCTTTTGTACACAAGACACCGAGTGGATGTTGAAGAAGTACTTCAGAACCTATTCCATCATGGTCCCCAAACTAAACAATTGAAAAGAAGCATTGTTAGAAAAGCATCATATACAGAAGGACGTTTACTTTTAAATTTTCTTTTGATTGCTGCATTGTCCATAGTAGGCAAGTTATTCAGATCACCTTAAACAAGTTGTCTGAATAAACTGGATCACCACCGGCTAGCAATCTCGATCCTCCTGTTTTTAGAACAAGAACCCTGATAGAACTACTCTCACTATCAGCAATATACAGCTCCGTCATATCTGAAACAACCAAAATAGTTATAACCTGTGAAACTCCATTTACAGTAAAAACAGAAAAGAAAAAAAAAAAACCTTAAAAATGATGATTGAAAGTAATGGTGTAATGTTACCAGAAGATAATGAAATTCCAGAAGGCTGTGCAAACGATGTGCTTGAAGCGCTATTCCAATGAAAGAACAAAACGACCAAGTCAAGCCTGGAATTATATAACAGCAGAAAAAATTGATATTGCCTTTTAGCAACTTCAAATTATCAATTACCTTGATCCATTCAGATTTCTTTCATAACCATCACCACTAAAAGCTCTAGTAACCCCATCAACTATATCAAGTTGCCAAATTTGATGTTGGCCGGCCATTGCAATATAAACTTTCTCATTCACTGGATGATAGCAGACATCCCATGGAGAGTTAAGTAGCTGAAATAAAATGAAGATGTTGTTCAAGAATTTTGTAATTCAATTTGTCATTTTAGATAAATCACCAGAAGTTCTTCATTGTTCCTAATAAGAAAGGTTTACATCCTCTAAATCAAGGTATATCCAGTCTTACCTGAGTGCTTCCTTTTCCTCCCCCTCTGTAATCAGAGCCTTTGGTTCCATTTCCAGCTAGAGTACGCACTGTTTCGTTTACAAAGTCAATCTCCCTACAATTTTAGAGATATATTATGACAGGAACTTGTTGAATATGATTTCCCTTGATTCACAATATTACAATTCATTTATAAGTGTCAACAGATGGGCTATACCACTTCAATCATTATATTTTTCAGTCACAGAAGAAAAAGCATGGGAAACAAACCTTGAAATATAGGTTACAAAATCTTTCGAAGTAATATTTCTTTATGTGAAGAATTCAGATAGCTATATATTTAAGTATTTAAGGGTTGATAATTCCATCATTTCATGTCTTATATGCTCTAATAGCAGGAAACACAGGCAGTTGCATGATCAAATGAAAAGGGATTTCTGTAGCCTCCACATACCTCAAAGCATGGTTTTCAGTATCTGCTACATAGAGAAGATTTTTCTTTGTGTTGTAAGCCAGGCCCTAGGATTAGACATGCCCAAAGGTTATATGCATACATTAAATATATGAAATAAGATGGTAAACCTCAGAAAGCTCGCAGATTCATAAAATAAATCTGTGTCAGCAGACTCAGCAGAGTGTGTATAACATGCTTGTAAGACAGACTCTTTTCTTACCTGAGGCCGATTAAAGGTGGCATCATCAAAAGAACCATCACGTAGACCTTCCTCTCCTGTACTTCCAATTTGGACAATAAAATTTCCATCTAGGTCGGTAACAACCTGAGCTCCACATACAACAGCATGGTTAAATAACAATCCAGTTCACATTCACTTATGCTATCACAAATTTGCAACAAATGTATGCGCACAAACAGAGACACAAAGTGCAGGGTGTTTCCAAATAGACGGGGTGTGTGGGTTTGAGTGAGGGAGAGAGAGCCTACTATGCGGTTATGATTACTGTCTGAAATGAAGAGCCTATCATTCTCGACATCAACTGCTAGCTTCCCAGGAAACTTTAAGGGAGATGTAAACAAACGGGGATCATTATCTTTCTCCAAACTCAAAGGAAGTGGTGCATTGTCCAATATCTTCTTTCGGCCATAGTACAGAAGAGCTGCCTCCACCAAATCATCAAGATCCTATGAAAATAAAAAGGTTATTGATTGGCCAATTGCTACATAGAATTGTAGAAATTCGTGAAACTGAGTAACTTACAACTACCAGTCTACCACAAAGAAATTATGAAATTAGTTATAAATTTATAATACCTTGCGGCGACCTTCACCTGATAGTTGAGCAAGAAGTCTTCCATTGGGCCCAACAACAGCAAATGTTGGCCATGAATTCACACCTAGCTCTCTCCATAGATACATATCTCCATCATTGACTACCTAAAACATGAAAGGCATAAAAGTTTAATTGGTAGGATAAACTTCAATATGCAATAAACTCAATTTTAAGATGGTTATGCTGAAATGTCACTTGATTTATGGTTAAAAGCAGGAAACTTTGCAGAAAGTAAGAATCTTAACATAAATGAGTAACTCGGTCCAATGATGCAAATTAATTATAGGAAACATAATTATATGCATGAGAACATGTAACTCAACTTCGGCAATATCAAGCTCATAAACCATGTAAAATCATCAAAAAGATTGACAGTTACATATTTATCATACTTTTCATGCAGCAGTTTCCAGGTAAATAGTTCTGGTAATAGAACAACCAGTGATAGATGCACAAACATTACCAAAGAAGTGAAAGAGCAAACTACTCAAAGTACTAGAATATCCAGAGTCCCAGAATAGATTGAGAGATCAGCTTATACAAAGCATGAGGCTTACTGGGTGAGTGATGTCATAGCGTAATACTGCATTCCGAATGGCTTCTAAATCCTTCTCATTATCAAACTTTGCCGAATGAACTCCCACCACAGCAAACTACATAATAATAAATATATTAAAGTTATCGATTTGGTCAGCTGTTACATGGATCAGCCAGATAAACATTATTGAAAGGGGCAAACTTTCACAACAACATGAAAAAAGTATGGTATTCATATATCAAGATACACATTTACACATTAATTGTTCTTTTGTAAGTCCTCATTTCACTATTAACTTGTCACTTGGTTCTTTGTGCCACATAGACAGTACTAGTCTTAGGGTGATGGAAATCTAGATCAGATATGTTTGTACCATTTTGAAAATCTACGTGTGAAAGGGTAATAGCTGTCTCAAAGGATGGGAGCTTCAATTTGTAAGGAAAAAAACTAAGTTAGCCTCGTACAACTTTGTTAGATGTATGATCAGCAACTGATATAAGCAGAAGCCTGGAACATAATAAGACTGAGATGGCTGAGACTTCAAATGAAGAGAAACACGAAAAGAGGATTACCGGCATATCTTTGTATTTTCTTTCCAAAAACTCTAGGTCTGGCAGTACATGCATACAGTTTATACAACAATAGGTCCAAAAGTCCAGCACAACCACTTTTCCTTTGAGATCCTGCCAAAAGCTTTATCAAAATTAAAGCTATACAATAAACCTTGGTTACACTAAATAGAAGTTCAGGTTCAAAAGAAATCACCTTGCTTAACTTGATGGGAGCTGTATTCAACCAATCAAGTTTTGGTGGAAATTCTGGAACAATAGGAGCAGCTCCTCTTGCATAGTACAAGGTTGATCGTTGAAGCATATTAGACATACTTTTCTTATACAGTAACAATGAGATATGGAGGAATTATGTACAACACTTAGTATGTCAGCAATTTACCTGGATTCCAGGTCAGATATATAGTTCACAAATTGTTGGATTCTTTCCATCTTTGATTCACCTATAATTGAATGAAACAAAAAGAAATAGTGGTTTTCAGTCTCGAACTATGAACCAATAGAGATACTTCAGTCAGATAATAAGAATTATGTTGTAATAATGTAATGTCACATATTAAAAGAAATTGGATGACGATATATGCACATATTACATAAGATAACGAAGGATTAGGCAGACAATAAACTGAAAAGAATATGCCAACCAGAGGTTTGTGACATTAGTACCTTCTTTCTGTGCAATAGATGGCTGGTTGACCCCAAATATCACATTCCAGATAGCTTTTGGTGATGCATATTGCATTGCCTGGCCATGAGTAGACCATTATACATCACATTCCAGAGAGCGCTTTTGCAAGCTTATGATCACTTGTAAATTACTGTTTAAATTCAACACACACACACACACACACACACACACAACACACACACACACACACACACACACACACACACACACACACACACACACACACACACACACACACACACAGACTCTCTCTCCAACCAATCTACTCTATTTAGTTGTACCTTCCAGTTTGATATGGTGAAGGCAAGGCAAGACAAAGCAATTCCCAAGCTTCCATATTTCACTATATCTCGCCGAACAACCCTGAAACCTGTCCATCAATTATTCTCCAGCCTCAAGCTGAGGCAACTTAATAGGGTATTTCTTTGATTTGAAAATGCAATTATATGATGATTATTCTTATAATAATAGATTTCACAGCTAAATATTGAAGTAATTTATGTATAAATTTTCTATTTCTTTATAAGCAATTGCTTTTTTCTTGGAGCGTGTTAGCAATTAAGTTAGACACCAAAACAAAGAGAACCACATCTTAGAGGACATTACACCCTCACAAAATGCTAAATACATTTGGAGCATTTACTAATACCTCTTAGATCCATGTTACCAACACACTAGATGCAGGCAACATAGTACACATGTGTGTGTCAAAGCAAATTGGATCAACATGGCATAACCTTTGTATTACAAGCATGATTTTGAGGGGGAGAAGCAGAAGAGTTGATCAATATGCTGTCCAAAATATGGCTAGAGCCCTTATGTGTCTTGAACTTTTAATACACTGAATAAAAAACTCAAATTAAGCTATATGACTGATATTTTGCAACTAGACTCTTCTTACCCTCCAAACGAGAAAACGCCGTCATTGGCAGCACCAAAAGAATTAGTATCTCTTTCCATGAGCTTTTCTGATGCGATTTGAGATGAAGAATTAAGAGATTGAGGTCCCTGAATCTTCCCATCTGCAGTGGTATATCAACATAAGACCTCATGTTCCAGAATACATATGAGAAAAGATTAGCCTGTAATAAGTTGGTAAGGACTAATGAAAATTAAAGCTTTTGTGCCTGCATCTCAATGGAACTATCATTCAAACTACAGATCGATAAGATCAAAGTGTGCATATAGCAAAAAACCGGGCAAGAGTTTCAACAAAGAGGACCCGTAGAAAAGGTCTTACTTAAAACTCATAAAGAAATGAAATTAGTGTAGCACTGTAGCTTCACCATTCTACATTATTTGAAGATACAAATGACTGCGCATATTCTCAGGACTACATACTATAGCCATCCGAGCCACCACTGAGAATATCATCGAGTGAAATATTTCCTATATGATTTCGAATGATGGATGGACCAGCACTCTTTAGAGCTTCTTCTGAAAAAGTAGTTTTCACAGCTATACATCTGCAAGTTGCAGAAGAACATTAGCAGTTACTACAGAATCATAATTTGCAACTCTTAAAAAAAAAAAAAAAAGTGCTGTCACTGGAACAATAAAAAACTAATGCAGTTGGTGATAAAGAAAAAAAAAAATTAAAAGAAGAAAACACT
>NC_020496.1:3525583-3545586 GCF_000184155.1 Fragaria vesca subsp. vesca | reverse complement strand
TCACTGGAACATAAAAACTAATGCAGTTGGTGATAAAAAAAAAATTAAAAGAGAAAACACTGCCGTTTAGAGATCAAAGACCTTTTTGCAAATTTACCTCATTTTTGCAGATTTGGCAGCCTGCACTCCAGCTAGTGCATCCTCAATTACAATACACTGCCAAAACATATGCAAATCCCAAATGAGCACTTAGGACAAGAGAACTTCTTAAAGACGTGAACAACAGAATAAAAAGAATGAACAACTCCATTATATAGCCAATGATGAAAGCATATACATTCAATCTTTTGGAGAAAATTTTGCCACTCATTAAGAAAATTTGGTCACAACTATATAGTATTTAACTATTTAACTCTTTTTCTTCATCTTCTATTTCTTCTGTGAATGTGCAACTGTACTGAGTAGTAACATTTACAAATTCCGTCTACCTCATTATTCAAAAATCTTTTGTTCAAGCAAAATATAAAATTCTTCTCGTGTACCTCACTAGGGATTACATCCAAAATCTTTGATGCAGCCAAGAAGATATCAGGAGAAGGTTTCAGATTCTCAAAAGCATCTGCTGACACAATAGCATCAAACCTGATAAAAGAGGATACAGGGATAGCCGGAGTTGAAATTAATGACCCTACAGAAATGAATATTATATAAATATTGCACAACTTTAGAAGCACAATGGCTCGATCGGCTTACAATGACAGTGGCAAGTTGGCAGCAGCTAGATTTGCCTTAACCTTGATTAGATCAGCACTAGAAGCAACAGCAACTTTAAGGCCTTTGCTTTTACACTGTTTCACATCAGAGCTTGTATACATTAAAGAATAACTAAATCAATCAGCAGTGTAGCAAGATTTAGGTAGTCACAAAATATTTCCTTGATACCTGAGTAACAAGTTCAAGGGCACCGGGGAATCCTATTCCAGAATCTGGTTTTGCATACTGCAAGAAACACAAAAGCCAGATAATTAGCAATATATACTTTCAATCAAGGTCTAGTCTCAACTCATTACATTAATATAACTTATAAACAAAAAATAATACTTGGGTAAAGCAATAACCTTTTCCAAATATATTTCAAAGAACCTCTTCTTTGCTGCCTCGGTATCGAATCCTTTTACCCCCTTAACAGAAGCAACACCTCCTAAAAAATTCGCTTCACCTACAACAACAATGCAACACTGTGAAATAAGAAAATACTTCCACAACATAACTTTACTCTAAGGAAATCACATCAATGGTCCATCAGACCATCACATTACAGTGTTACTGACTCACTGTCACCATGAAAATATAGAGAAGGAAAATCGGAAACTAAACAATCAGATAACAAGTAGAAATCCAATCTTTAATTTGTTTCATGTTAACTTCTACAAATGGTACAACTAAAGTTCAAATCTTTTTACCAAAAACTTAATTACTTTGCAATGTAAATAGAGGTGCAGTAACAATTTGATCGTAAAATCGACAATTCCATTGAATATAAGAGAAATGTTACCAGTTCCTCCAAACGGAATAAAGTCCTCCACGGTGGTCTCAACTCCCATTTCGGCGAAAACTTCCACCGCGGCCCTTCTAGAAAGCTCTTCACTATTGCAGAGCACTCCATCCATATCAAACAGCACAGCAGAGACCTTCCCCCACTCACTTCCAGAAGATTCCTGAACGTTCTTCTCTTCTACTTTCACACAAGCTTTGACAACCATTCTCTTGGAGAAAACGAACCGTTTTGGGGTCCATTGGAAGAGAAGGGTCGGGACTGAAATGGGTTTGGGTCTGGTTGAGTTGGAATGTAAAGAGAAGAAGGTGGTGGGTTGAGAGAGAGAAGAGGAGGGCGGTGAGAGTAGAAGCTTCATGGCCATGGAGTTTGAGCTTGAGGCAAAACTGGTTGTTTCTGTTAGTGAGTGGCGGGGAGAGGACGTGTGTTATGTTTTTCTGTGTTGTTGTAGACGAAATTGGCCTTGTGTGTTTTCTTCAAATGGCTGTGTGAGTGAGAAATGATTTCAGGTAATTGTGCAATTCGTTTGTGGGTTTAAGGGCTTTTTCAGAAGCTGGAATTTGCTTTGATATTGAATAAATTCTTTTAATTTTTGTTTGTGTTTTTTAGCGGTGGAAAATGGGGTGACGTTCGATTTATTATCCACTTTTCATTTTTTAATTATATATAGTTTTTTTTCAACAATATATACTATAAAACAACCTCAAAATATAAAATCTCTACGACCAATACCCAGAGAGCCAAAATAGAAGGTCGCCTTTATTTGAGATCTGTTACAATTTCACGACTGAATATAGGTTCGAGCTCTAGTCGACTGGGCCCACCTTTTGTTCTTGTTGGGTTTTGTTTTGTTTGTGTAAATTTGAATGAAAGATTCGATTTTTATTGGGCTATGATGGGTTGGATGATTTGGGTTTTGGTTTGGTGTATAGTTGGATTTTAGTCTTAATATGTCATATATGACTGAATAGGAGTGTATAGTGATGTTTCTATTTGCATGGAGTGTATAATGACTCAAAACCCCTACTACAACCAATACCTAAAGAGTCAAAATAGAATGCCTCACTAGGTGCGCAATAGGAAGGGATTTGTTTCAGGCTTGAGTTTCAAGTTGATGTCCTAACTTTGTACTAGCATCTGCTACAAAGTTCGCTTCTCGATGAATATGTGTGAAAAAAAAACTTGACCAAATTGAGAGGTAAAGAAGAGTATGTCTTTGACAAGCGCACTTGAATCTTCCAAAAGGTAAGACATGTACCATTAATGGAATTGATAAGGATTTACGAATCTCCTTCAACCAAAATTTTCTGATAACTATAGATCCAGCCTGCTAATAAACCCGCACGTAACGCATAAGTTTCAGCAGTAAGTACATCATTAGGACCAATATTTTTTTGTAGGTGCTAGAATAAGTTGTCCATCCGCATCTCTAATGACAAATCTTTAAGAGGCAGTGATTTTGAACAAACTTGTCAAAATTGAGCTTAATTGTATGAGGAGGATGAGCATGCCAACGAATAGGCTTAACAAACCTACAAGGTTTCTTAGTGGAATCAACATTAACAATAGAATAATAACAATAAAGATTCGCTACATAGTAAACAACATTTTCAGTCAAAGTCAAATTCCATCCGTTGGCGTTAATATCATAATAGCAGCAGTCTTCGCGAACGAGTCCAAATTCCTCCCACCGGCGTTAATATCATAACAACAGCATTTCAACCACCGTTGTCATCGAGTCCAAGTCAGATTCCTCTCGTCGATGTTAGCTTGCCAGAATGAAAGTCCGTGCGACAACACCGAGCCCTGACATTCGCCGCCGACTCCAACTCTGATGGCTTTGTCGAATATGACTTTGTCAAGAATATTAGTGAGTGTGGTTTTGAGGTGTTCTGCTATCGTTTTGAATATGAAATTCTTCATCTCATTCTTCTTATTTACTTTTTAGTGTAAATAAGTAAATTTATTGGGGTCAATAATCATTTGAAAATGTGAGAGTTTGATGTTTGCTTCCAGTGCTAGAGTTGCTCGAATCTGAGCCGAAAATTGTGAAAGGATCCAAGAGAGACATATTGTTAATTTCGTGAGGGGGGTTTTGTTGGTTTTTGCTGTTTGGCATAAGGTTTAAGAGAAATGTATAATTAGTGGTCTATAACATGTTTACTGAGGGTCAATAATTTATTGTTAGGGGTCAATAACATGTTTACTAGGGGTTAGTAATTCTAGCAAACGATTAGGGTCAATTATTTATTATTAGGAGTCAATAACATGTTTACTGGGGGTCAATAATTTATTGTTAGGGGTCAATAACATATTTACTGAGGGTTAGTAATTCTGACAACCGGTGACCGGAGTTCGGTGAGGTTCCGAACAAGTCTTTTCTCTCTATGCATGTTTAAGGAGTAAGGACAAAATAATCCTACAATAATATTGTTTGTTAAGACTTTAAGTAAATATTTTTTTAGTTGGACACAAAAGAAGCTATCTTATATTCAAATGGACTCATGAAAAAAAACTGTCATTAAAATAGGTAATTATGGGCTAAAATTAGTAATATATAGACATTTTCCTTAAGTAAATATTTGTTTATTTAAACACAAAAGAAGCTATCTTATATTCAAATGAACTCATGAAAAAAATTGTCATTAAAATGGGTAATTATGGGCTAAAATTAATAATATATAGGCATTTTCCCATGAAGTTATGAACAACCAAATTGTTTCTAATGTCTCCATGAGTTTGATGATGATGATGATGATGATGATGTTTATATAACCAACTGATCCCACCATATGTGAAGTGTAAACTAAGATCCAAGACTAATTAGGGTGTCTCAAATTCAAGACCTTACCAAAATTCCTTGAATCGAACTAATTTTTCAGATCAACAAACAACAACATGATCACATCGATAGATACATATAAAACCAAAGCGACGTCGCTTTAACCGTTTTCATTTTACTGTACTAGTGCGACTAGACACAACAGAGGAAGATGGAGCCCTCCGTGACGTTTCAGTGCTTCCTTTTCTTTTCTTTTTTTCGGAATCGGATATGGAGCAGTAGTTGTCTGTTTTGGATTCATTTATACTTTTATAGCTTCAAGCTTGAGAAATTGTGGTGATGCCATATTATCCGATTGAGATCTGTTACAGTTCCTCGACTGAATATAGGTTCGAGCTCTAGTCGACTGGGCCCAACCGCTCCATCCTCTCCTCTCTCGTCTCAACAGCCACTCTCGAGGTACCCTTTTGTTCTTGTTGGGTTTCGTTTTGTTTGTGCAAATTTGAATGAAAGATTCGATTTTTATTGGGTTATGATGGGTTGGATGATTTGGGTTTTGGTTTGGTGTATAGTTGGAATTTAGTCTTAATATGTCATATGACTGATGAGGAGTGTGGTGTGTTATCTCTGCATTTTATTTCTCTTTTGCAGATGGACAAGCAGCAGCAGCGACAATGGGACGAGTTGAACCTCGACTGTTTACTAAACGTGTTTGCAAGACTTGGAATGGAGGAACTGCTCTACGATGTCCCCTTCGTCTGCAAGTCATGGCACAGAGCAAGCCACAATCCTTCATGCTGGCAGTCTCTTGATTTTCCCGACATTGATCATAGTGCCATTGACAAGGATGACTATTCCGATGATTCCTCTGAGGAAGATGAACCCAAACCTCGGGAACCCAATTCTTTCTATGATAAGTTCGTGCACGTTTATCCAATTGAGAGCAGTCGTTTCTCTATCAGTGGTATTGTAAAGGTTGTCCTCAAGCGCAGCAACGGACTTGCCACTTCTCTTGGGCTACCCCGAAATTGCGTACCCCAAGTTCTTACATCTGTTTCAGATGTGTAAGTTTCCTCAGAACCAAACTTGTAATCTTTGTGGATTGCATCTATTCTATTTTGCCAATCTAGTATCGATTTCAACCACAAGTGTTTTATGCTATGCTACTATCTTTTGCAGGATTCCCGGACTTAAGTTCTTGTCTCTTTGGTGCGACTACAAGCTCACAATGCAGTACAAACTCGCACTTAGGGAACTGTTTACCAAGTGTACAAACTTGGAGACATTGTCATTGGAAAGCAGCTCCCGCAACTTCCGCCACCAGAAACTTAATAGTTTTCTAATCCTCACACATCTTCGCTGCAAGAGTGTTGTTGATTTGCGCGTGTTGAATTCCCAGATGTGTAAACACGACACATTTGCGATTTCCAGCAAGCTGCCCAAATTAAAGTACTTGAGCTTTAGGAAGTGTGACATGGATCGAGACGGTATCATCAGCTTACTGCAGAGGTGCACAGAGATGGTGGATATTTTTAAAGAGATGGCATCGGCTTTCTAGTAGTGTTCAAATATAAATTGCCTGAATCTTATCTCCCAACTTTAGGTATCATAACTATGAAAAATGGCTAGTTGTGCGGAGGGCGCTTGCAGCTGATGTGTGTGGATTCGTTTACAGTTGAGAAATGAATTCGAAGTGGTCTTGTGCAAGCTTTGTGGTGGAACCTTAGAGACTGTACAAAAGATCCGAGATAGTGTTCATTGAGTGGTTTCGCATATTGTATCTACCCATTTGTGCTTCCAGGGTGGCCGACACCAGTTCCTCAACAGCAACAAAAATGCTTGTCCACCGTAGACTGTATGTAACAGTTTAAACTCTAGTTCCACATTACTCTTTGGTTACTTTCTGCATTTGTGATATGAAGTTATGAACAACCAACTTGTTTCTAGTGTCTCCATGAGTTTGATGATGATGATGTTTATATAACTAACTGATCCCACCATATTTGAAGTGTAAACTAAGAAGGTTGCAAGGGTGTTTTAAAATATTTACATCTGTATATAAATTATACATATGTATGAACATCCAAGAATATGGTGTATCAAATTCTAGACCTTACCAAAAATCCTTGCACGAACATCTTCCATTTCTGAAATGATGATAGCGCATACGGTCCCTCACTATTATATCCCGGTTGTCTAATTGTGAAAACAGCTTTATGGCAGAATGACAGTCCTCACAAATCCTCAAGTTCTTCACAACACGGATGGTTGTTCCTGGTTTCGTTTTGAGTACTCCGAAAGCAATTGCAAGCTTCTCACTGTGGTATCGTAGTGCTGTTTCCTTCTCCTCCTCTGCAATGTCGAACAAAACTTCAGAGGTATTCGGTGAATAACCCTCCATCTCCAGCTTTTCTATGATCTTCTCAAGCATCAAGTAGACCTCCTTCATTTGTGGGTGTGACCCTTCTCCCATTTTGAATTCATGCACTTTGCCACCAATATCAACCATGCTGATTCCAGGATTTGTTTTCACTCCCCTTTCCTTCATCAATTTTCTTACCTCTGCAACATCATCCCACATACCTGCCTCTGCATAGATGTTAGATAACAATGCGTAGCGTCCACCATTTTGTGGTTCCAATTCAAGCAAAATCCTCCCCACTCTCTCACCCATTTCAACATTTCCATGTATCCTGCAAGCTCCCAACAGGGCACCATAAACAGCTGCACTAGGTTCAATTGGCATTGAATTTATAACCTGCTCTGCCTCTTCCAAAAGTCCTGCCCTTCCAAACATATCAACAACGCAACCATAGTGCTCTACCTCAGCCTCCATACCATACATTTCCTTCATAGAACTGAAAATTGTAAGACCTTCATCAACAAACTCCCCATGAGCACAGGCACTTAGAGCATTCAGAAATGTAATCCCATTTGGTTCCAAGTTCTTCCCTTGCATCTTGAAGAAAACATCCAATGCATCATCTGCTCGGCCGTGCATAGCAAGCCCACCAATCATGGCATTCCATGTCGAAACCTCTTTCCGTTTTACATTTTCAAACACTTCCCATGCCATGTCAAGCCTCCCACATTTGGCATACATATCAACTAAAGCAGTCCCCAGCACTGCATCCACCTGAATTGAGTTCTTCTTAATATAACCATGAACCCACTTTCCTTGATCAAGTGCTCCCACATTAGCACAAGCAGCTAACACACTCGACAATACAAACTTACTAGGACTAGCAATCTTCTCCTTTTGCATCTCATTGAAAACTTCCAATGCCTCCTTGTGGTACCCTCCCTGCACATATCCATCAATCATAGCACTCCACGAAATCTCATCTCTCTCGGTCATTGAATCAAACAGCCCCCTTGCATCTTTCAACCTCCCACACCTAGCGAAACCACTCACCATTGCATTCCAAGACCCAACATTCTTACTTGGCATATGCTCAAACAACTCCTTAGCTGCTTCCACATCCCCACACTTTATGTACCCATCAATCATTGCATTCCAACAAACAACATCAGACGCCGCGTCCTCTAGCAGTATCCTCCTTGCCTCCTCCACAAGCCCGAAAGACGCATACATTTGAATCCCGGCACTTCTTATGTGCCCATCTTCACTAAGTTGTTGCTTCACCACGTGTGCATGAATCTGCAGACCTTCCTCCACTGCTTGAACTAATCTGCAGGCCTTGAACAACATAGGATAGGTGAACTTATTAGGCCTGGAGTTCATATCCACCATCTTATAATAAAATGAAATAGATTTCAGTGCCTCATAGTTCTCCACACACCCTTTGATCATAATGTTCCATACAAACACATTTGGCTTCCACACATTATCAAACACCTTCAAAGCAAACCCAAAGTTGTTGAAGTTTGAACTTGCATAGCATTTTAGTATGGTGCCTGCTACATAGTGGTCTTGGAAGTGGCCTGACCTTAGGACAACACCATGTGCTTGCTTGAGGTTTTGTAGAGAAGTGGTGCATTTTGAGTTCAAGATGTGTAAGATTGTTTTCTGGGAGAGTTTGAAGGTGGGTGGTTTTGATTCTGGTGAGGCTTGTTTTGGTTTGACGTGATGAGGAAGGTTTGTGGTGGTGGTGGTGGTGGTGGTTGTGCTCATGTTTTCTCTGCTCTATCCGGACTAGGCTAAGGTGCAGATTACTTATCACTGAAGATAAAGCGATAATGTCATTAGATATGACATGTCGTTTGTAGGTTTTGAAGTGCAATCCTCAATTTGTTCTTTAGCTATTTTTCTCTGAAAAAAATAGAAGACATGGTCAAACCACAGAAAAAGAAATCATATAATTAGGGTGGAATAATTCAATTATTTTGGTGAAAATCTGAAGGACAATTGAATTTGATAATCTCTATTAGCCAAGTAATCTAAATCGAAAATACAAAGGTCATTATTGTTCTGACCATTGAAAATTCTCTTTGAGGACAACACAATCACAGATCAGGTTATACAATTGCACACAGACAAGACCAAATGCACAGTTGATTGTGTCTTCTATATAATACAGAGAACTATAATCAATCATCTTCTTGTGTCAAAACAAGTATTGGGTTCTCATTGTTGTCCATTTTGCATTCTGCCAAGTTTTCTTGAAGTTTTGCAGTATGCAATCTCTTCTATCAAAGTTATTGCCTCTCCTCCTTTTCATAGGTGCATTGGAAGCCCGCTATAGTAGTACAGCAGTGAAATCAGGTCTACCAAACTGCGTGTCTCGTACTATTGTAGTCGATAAAAGTGGTCTAGGAAATTTTACTTCAGTGCAGCAAGCCATAGATTCCATACCATCAAATAACTTGTTGTGGACTCGTATCCTCATTAGCTCTGGTACATACATGTAAGTAACAAAAATATTTCATTTCTGAGCTGACTCAGCTGAGTGACAGATTTTGAATCCTAATTACGTAATTACTGTGTGATTTAGTGAGAAAGTTGAAATCCCTCGAGAGAAACCATACATTATTCTTGAAGGAAACCCGAATGGTCTAACCACAATCGAATATGGAGATGCTGGAAATGTTGTTGAAAGCCCTACGTTTAAGTTGCAGGCAGATAACTTCATTGCACGTCATGTAACATTCAAGGTTAAGTATGATGCTTTGAGTTACATACAATATATACTCTCACCTTCTTTAGCTTTAAGTAATTAAGTTTTACATTTTGCTAATAATTTTTATCCTAGCAGAATACATACAATACTCTTCTGGAAATGGATGATGAAGTGAGGAATGTTACGTGGGCACCGGCGGCTGCCATTGCCGGGGACAAAGCAAGTTTCTATCAGTGTGGTTTCATTAGCTTGCAAGACACGTTAAGTGATGCCAGAGGTCGTCACTATTTTTATGATTCCTATGTTGAAGGTGCTATAGACTTCATCTGGGGAAATGGCCAGTCAATGTACGAGGTACAAAACCCTTGCAGCTTTCTCTCCTATTCATTTCACTTCCATTACCAGAAACCATGATACATTTAGCTACATATGTGTTTGCACTTTGCAGAAGTGCCAGATAAATTCAACAACATCAAGAATAGGCCGTGCCGGTTTCATTACAGCTCAGGGCCGTGAAAGCGCGAACGAAACTACTGGCTTTGTGTTCAAACATTGTTATGTATCTGGTTCGGGTCCAATATTTCTGGGAAGATCATACAGGAACTACTCAAGAGTGTTGTTTGCCGGGACATATATGGAAGATATAATCACCCCAGAAGGTTGGAATTTACCATCATGGAGTGTTGGTTCTGAGTAAGTTCCTCTTCTCATGTCTGAATGTTTGTTCACGCAGTAACAATTCTGGTTATCTAATGCTTCCTTGTTTTCTGTTATTCTGAATAGGGATTTAATCACATTTTCAGAAGCAAACTGCAGTGGACCTGGGGCAAACATGTCCTACCGTGTTAAGTGGGAGAAGCAGCTATCTCATCAGGAACTGATGCATTTAACAAACACAACTGATTTCATAAACCAAGAGGGATGGATCGATGAGCAACCAAATTAATCCCTACATTCTTTCTATAATACAAGAAAAAACTGAAACAGAAAGCTAGATTATACTGCAAAACATATGCAAAAAAATTTCCTTAGTCCCATAGGATATGTACAAGAATCCATCTTCCCATGGATATAAAAGCACCTTAACATATTTTCTAAAATTAGTCACCCGCATTGTATCTACATCAGTTATCCCAGTACTCTGTTTGTACTATTGGGTTAACTAATGATTAATCTACCTCAATAGATTTATCTGAATCACTTGGATCCAAAATTACTTGGTTGTCACCATCCGGTGAAGACTGCTTGTTCTCCAAATCAGCACATTCCATGGCATGGGTTTGTTCATCATCAACAACCACTTTATTGGCAGAGCTTTCCTTTTCCTTGATTCTTTGCTCCCTTTCCTTGATTATTTGCTCCTTTTCCTTGATACTTTGCTCAATCCAGGGCTGCAAGGAAGGAGACAATTTTAATATCTATGCCGAGAGTAAACAGCAGTAGAAAACTTAGAAACAATCAACCTGGCATGTTTTTGTTACTCATGCTACTTAACATAGTCCTCTCCTTGATGATAAGTTACTGATTGTCCCCATGAAAATCGTGATTCATGAATACTAATACTCAATACTCTCACTATGTGTGCTACAGGTTTGGTTTCAAACCCAGCACTCATCTAGATTAATAGTCACAAAAAAGTCGAGTCACATATTGATTAGGGCTAGCTGCTTAACAACAGGGGAATAAATAAATATTGAGGGAATTGTACCTGTTTCTCAGCCTCAGATAGCCGATTCCACGCATCATTGGCCATATGTCGGAGATTCTGGCCTTTATTACATTTAATTTCTTTTAACCTATCACATTCTGTCTTGATAAAGATGTGGTAACCACTGCGTAACCCTTGTCGAGCACCTGGCTTTCTCATACATTTTTTCTTGGGTACAGCCAATTCTTTTTCTGCTGATGCTGAACCTCTTTTCCTCATCTGTTTTTTCTTCGAGTGCAGCTGGGTGGTCTGCTCCTCTGCTACTTCAGGTACTTCTGGTTGGTTTTCTGCCAATGCAGAACTTTTTGTTCCTATTTCTTCTTTCTCTGAGTGCAGCTGGAGGATCTGCTTTTGTTCTGTTTCAGGTGCTGATTGTTTTTCTGCAGACACCAAACCTACTCATATTTTCAATACAAGGGGTTAAAAGAAAGTTCAATAAGCTATAAAACCACCTAACTTCACACTTCAATATTTGTTCATGATAAAGAGAAACAATTAGCACTGTTCGCCTATGCGAAACCAGGTTGAATTATAACTACTCAATGTGCATTTGCTACATGATGGCTAATCTACAGAGTACAAGAAAATGGTGACAATACTGTATCACCTGTGGATGTTGATTGAGAACAGCTCTCCTTGAGCATCTTTTTACCTCCAGGCCCATTTTCAACAGTTGTTACAATTTGAGATGAATGGTTGGTGCACTTCATTTCCATTTGTGGGCTATCCTTAATATCAGAACAGTTCTCCTTGAGCATCTTCTTCCCTCCAGGCCCTTCTCCAACACTTGGGACCATTCGAGAAGCTTGGTTGGTGTACTTCATTTCCATTCGTGGACTATCCTCCCTATCTACAGTGATATCTGCAAATTTCAACCTCATCAGTCTAAAATACACTCAACTCTAATTGAAACCAAAAATTTCTAAGCAGTAAACACCACGCACTTTGCGTAGATTTTGCAAAACATATGAATGGTAGAATCCTGAAGGCTTGGCTAACTATTGGATTAGCTGCTATACCTGGCATTGAAGCCGATTTCTCGGGTCCCCTATAAAAGTAAATCTGTTCATAGTGAAACAGAAAGAGCGCATAAAGCTTTAGAAGAATATCCTGATAATTGAGTTTCCTCCCATCCAATTTCAAAGAGGATGCAACCTCATCCCATCTCTTATCTTTGTTCACCTGGAAATGCATCAAGATATCAAACTCCATGAAGCCAAGAACAACACAATCGGGTAACAAGCTTTCAGGATATAAGATACTAAAATGACATGGTCACACAGTTCTTTTCACTTAATAAATAGGATCAGCAAGTAAATGATAGGAATAAACCTGATTAAAGCCTCCCCTGAGAGTAACTTCCTTGTAAAACAGATGCAAATTCAATTTGGTATGTCTGACATCAAATCTGCCAGTCAAAAGGAGGCTCATCAAGCACTCCAGTTAAACTTAATTTTGAATTGCATGTGATAAACGTTTCCTAGTTCTCTTTCTGCTTCCCAAAACAAAGCAGAAACCCATCATAGAATTCCTTGCTTTGAACACATTACAGAAATGGAAAACATAATGCATAAAAGGAAAGTAGAACATGAAGCCCAAAAGATCAAAACTTTGCAGTGAAGTAGGAAACTTACACAAGATTGTACCCATTTGACTCATTCAACTTGCTTAGCCTTTCATAGAAGCTCTGACTATCAGAGCTGTCAAACATGCTTTTCCCCTCAAACCCAGAATTGAACACATTGGGATTGATCAGTTTACCAGAGCATTGTGGTTTAGAGAACTCAGAGAAGCCGCTGATCTGGCTATCTCTGGCGTCATCTCTCACATTCTTCATTGGCATACTGAAGCAAGTGCTTAATTGGATGGCTTTGCTGCTTTCACTCGAAATGATTCCACTGGCTTGATCTGAAGGCCAAACACTATATGGGAAACTGCAATGTAGTCTGTAGCCTTACACGTGTCTGCATTGGGGTAGATGAACCTAGGTTTACTGTGGACACCTGTTTTCTAGCTCTTATCCATGGAGTTCTTGGCATCTTCGAGCATCACCATATCAAATCAAGGATAAAAGACCACATTGTGGTGTGACTGGTTAGTCCACTTGGTCATTATTAAGTGCAACGAAACTGAAAGCATAATACATCACCTATGTGACGTTGCGATCAGGGTCTAAATCATTGATATTTCTCAACATTATCCATTTATCCTCCTTATGTGTCGATTTATGTGACACAGTCACGATATTTAATAAAATATTTTAATCGGATACTGCACTAGAAATTGCACCCGCGCTTTGCTGCCGGTTTCGGCAGGAATGCTTTAACATGAAAGTTTTATTTTGGGTTTCTTTTGAGAACCAAACTTCAAAAGACAAAAAATTTATTTCATATGAATCATAAGATAACTGCTAAATTAATTCAGACAACTGAGATACCCACAAATACAGATGATGCTGCAAAGAGTGCTTAAGAAACAGACTTTTCAAGACTAACTGGTTACAATTGTTAGTGGACAGCTTGCAAAAAGTAGTTGATTTTGTCCATTAACACATGCTATAAAAGTTGTATAAGCTTGTACATAGTTATGAGGTTGTTGAAAAAGTTATTGCTACAATTTTGTTTATAAGTGTATGACACTTCGGTGTTTTCTTTGCTGATGATTTCCATTGATGACTTGCTAGTCCAGTTTTGGTGCTTTCCTTTCATTTTGGAAGAAAGATATAGTTCAATATTCCAATATGCAAAATCTCTAAACTTTTACGTAAACAAATGTATTGTATATGCTCAGATCAGCAATCTATAATGCAAAGCGTGCAACGATATTTAATATGCAGTATATGAATATATAGTTTAGCTTATGCTACAAACACCAAATAGCTAAAAAAAAAACATGATGAGTGTATACATCAATATGAATAAGATCAGAACTCAAAACAAAGCAACATAAAATGCATAATTTTTGAACTCATTACTGCTAATGGTGGTAAACTGAAATCAATATGGCAACATGGAATACATAAAACACAAAATTTCAATTTAGCAAGTCAGTACGGCAATATGGTACACATAAAAGGCTGGATTTCAGATGAGCAAAATTTACATATATGATCCCTAAGAAACATGAGAGAAGTCCAGTAGCACTGTGTAACAACAACTCAAAACAGATTTCGAGTTGCCAGAAATATGCCTATCTTTTTTTTCTTTTTTTTAAGGGAAATAATATACCTATTACACTTGCACTTCTTAATGGACCATTAAAAGTTCAACTTTCAGTTTCTGGCAGCTTACTCAAGGTACACGATGCAATAATAAATAGTAAAAAAGAAGTATTCTGGTATAATTTCTACTTGTCATCCATATCTATCATAAAACTAAAGACCATACAATGATGTATAGAGTTTCTATCTTGTAGGAATTGGTACCACATTATGACATTAGGCTCCAGATTTACACTAAAGTAAAAGGTAAGTGCGTTTGGTGAAACAAAAAAAAACACTACCAATGTGTAAATCAAAATGAAACTATAAACTTATATGTTGTTTAGGTTTATTCTTTTGCATTTGTATTACCATCTTTTCTAGTACTAAAATCATCTTGATTTAATGGATTTACCCTATAAAACTTATTATGATCCACTGCTCTGTCCCCCCACCAACTTATATAATCAATAACATTTTGATGTCCAGAACTATTTCATCTGCTCACACCACATGGATTCTAAACTACATCAACCCCAAGCAATCCTCTCACTGAATTATAACTCTCTACAAAATAATAAAAACATGAAAAGGAAATTCAATATACATCATAAAGGAAAACATGATACTTTGAACTGCATAAAATAAAATACAGAGATAAGTACCCACATTAATTGACTCTGGAACTCAAAATTCCTGACTCTAAAGCAAATAGCTAAGTAGGTGTATTGTTTCTGCGCTCCTGCTTAAATCAAGAAAAAAATAAAAAAATTAGCTTTAGAATCAATTGTAAGGAATACACCAGAAAACTATTCTCTCCTAATCAAGACTCTCAAAACACATTTAAACCAAATAAACTACCCATGCAAAGTTTGAATATTATCCTTGTTTTGAGATCATTTATGTATGTATTTCTACATATTCAGTGAACCGATAGTCTGACAATAATTATTTCCGACAGGAAGTAGCGTCAAAAACATATTACCAAACATACCGCTCGATTCTAAGTTAACTGTTTTGAATTTTCAAATAATTAGATATGCGGATATTTCTATAAATCGATCAGAGTACTAATTGATATTTAGTTTTAGGTTACTAGAAGAAGTCGGTTTTTTTTAAGAGAAACCCTGAAATGCAGACACACACCGAGGCAATGAAAAGGTGTATCCTCAAATCATTACAAAAGAGAAAGACTTTAACGTTGTGTTTGTATAAAAATTTCAAAATCATGGGAATTACAATTACATTCCATGAATTTAAATTTCATTAATTGAGAATTTCATTGTTTGGATTTCATGATGTAGAGTTTTAAAATGACAAGAATTTGTATTTAGACTAACCTCAACTAAGAGAATTGACAAATGACACATATTTTGTAAGGAATTCAAGTCGGGAATTTAACCTCCCAAATTCCACGATTATTTCCCGTAGAAATTGCTAATTCCACGGGATAAGAATCCAAACGGGGAAAACAGTCCTAAGAAATTGAGAATTCCTTAGTTTTGATTAAAAACCTGAGAATTCACTCACATCCAAACACACTGTAACTTAATTGCTTTTTGCATCAGTTTATATGGACCATAAGACTTTAACTTAATTGCTTTATGTTTCTATACGTCTTAGAGAGCAGCAGCATCAGCAAGGTTATAGATCAATGTCACACCTACCGACTACTATTACTTTGCCATAATTGAATCATCTCAATCATAAGTACATGATGGTGGCAATGAAAAACCTTCAGATTTTGGCAAGAATAATTTAGCAGTAACAAAACATGGATTGAAAACACACAAAAGATAAGAACACAATAGCAGACCATAAAACCTTATAGGTCAGCTTCAACTATGTCATATCAATCAACATTAGGTTCAATTATCATATGGAATGTCAAAGTAAACTTTATGCCACATTTTCTGCTCCTAAGGCTTAAGATGTAGAGTTTCTTCCTTGTTCTACTAAGCAAACTTGAGGAATTGATCTTTCATTCCCACTTGATTCAGTCTTGGAGCGAATCGATCTGCAAGCTTCTGGAGATTTTCCTTTGTATGCTTGACAGATGTAGGTCATGAATTTATCATAGTTCTACATGGACAAAATTGGTCATCAGGGGAACAAAGATTGAGGAAATAAGCAATCTAAAATGTGATTATTGAGAGACTATTATTGAGAGACTAACCTCTGCAAGTGGTTTATTATTAATAACCAGCCATGGCACAAATTTATGTGGTGGATTAAGCTGAATAGTTTCCTTTGCATATTTTGTTTCAATCTATGCATCAATGCCAAATTGCCAATCCATGAAGATTAATTTTGTCAAGGCTCAAATGATGAAATAGTTCAAAAACATCAAGAACAAAGTGGGACTGAAAATGAACTAACCTGATTGCCATATCCACTATTGTAGCAATCGATAGGAACAGTCCCCAACTTCGACATTTCAAAGCAATCAGCCCATTTGTTGTGCTTGTTCTGCAATGTGAGCCGCTCAACGCATTGGATGAATCTAAAATGCCGATTCTGCATCAGAATTAATCCACCATAGTTAGTAACCAAACCAAAGTTTTAAGGATGCACATGTTTGAGACAAAGTATGTAAAATCTTTTCCTAGAGGCATTGACAAGCTTTACCACATTAGGATAAATGGTGATGGTGCAGGCCTCAATTGTGTTGAGCAAGCATTCATCTGTTCCATGCTGTACAACACAAAAAGGGTTAAAAGAATAATCATAGAGCTACAAAACTGATAGGTATAGTAAAATTCAAACAACCTTAATGATTTCACAGAGTTTCCACATAACCTTTAATAAAAAATTTGGATAAACACTCCCCCAATTTTTAGTGTATTCTCGTTATATCATCATTCACCTTGTACTTCTAAACTTCACACATGTAAGCCTTCAGGGCTTGAGACATGTCAATGTCAAAAAATACCCTTTCTCTCCTAATGTGTGATTATGTCGTTTAATTCAATAACATGTCAATGTAAATGTAAATTCTACAAGTACAGAGGTAAAATTATAAATGAGATTAACAAATGGGCAGGTAATTTAAAAAGATGGAAAGATAAGACGGGGGACATTCAAATCGACGTCGTACGTAGAGAGATAAAAGTCATAAAACAGACACTGAGGTAGTTGGAAGAAGATGAGTGAGTAGCTGAAAAGAAAAGAAGGGGGAGGCGATTGGGGGTGGAGAAAGCTGACCTGGCAGGCGAAGGAGCCATCGGAATTGAGCCAAGCGTTACCCCAAGGGACCATTCTGAGGGTGACGACGGAGATGAGCCCATTGTCGAAGATCTTGGCCAAATGGTTCACTATGAAATCGGCACAATAAGGACAGAGTGTCTCGTAGTAGAGAGTCACACTCACATTCTCTGCAGCATAAGATCGAGATGGGTTTGAGACCAAGAGGAAGAAGAAGAAGAGGAAGAGTTTGGGAAAACCCATTTGGGAGATTTGGATCACAGAGCTTGTGACTCCGTGTGTTTTATACGTAAGAATGGAATTTAAACTGTAACTGTCTCTACTTTTATGGTGGTGGGTAATTATATCTATACCTGTGTCTTTTTGCTTTCTTTCTTTGTGGGTTTCAACGGAAAAGTCGTGAGGGTCATATTCCAATGGAATCATCATTCTACCTATATGAAGAAAAAAATGATGGAGTAACATTTCATACCTTGAGGGGATAACATTTCGAAAGCTTTCATCTATGAGATCCTCCCGTTCCAAGTCTCTTTACCATTCCCTGTCTTTCAACCAAATGGCCACAAGCGGCGGGCCCCGGTTGTGCTTGATTTGTCGCCGGGGCCGCCGAAGAAGAGGAGGAGGGTTGGGAAGAATGTGAAGGAGGAAGAGAAGGAGGAAGGCGAGGTTGAGATCGAGGAGGGGGAAGTCGGGGTGTAGGAAAGGGAAGAGGAAGCTTTTTGAGGAGGTGATTGGGGGTAGTAGTGGAGGGAAGGGGGTGGGGTTGGATGATGAGAGTGAGGAGGGGTTGGAAGGTGGGAGGCCCAAGGTTGTGAAATGGAAGAGGCCAGGGAGGGTTAGAGCAACGCATGGCTCGGAGCATGAGGATAATGAGTTGGTTGAAGTTAAAGAGGAAGTTGTGGGGGAAGAAGAGGAGGTGGATGGGGAGGGTTTAATGCAGTTGGATTGCGAGGAGGATGGTGGAAATGAGAGGGAAACTGTGGAGGGTGATGCCACGAAGGTAATTGAGGTGGCAGAGAATTTAGAGTTAGAGGAGGAGTGCATTGGCGATGAGAAAGTGGAAGATGCAGAAACTGCAGATGGTGGGGAAACCGTGGAACAAGTTGATCAACCGGTGGAGCAAATCGAGCAATCAGTTGATGTGATTGAAGAAGAAAATGATGATGTGATTGAGGAAGAATATGATACACAGACGGAACAAGAGCAGGCACTGTGTGTTGTTGAAGGAGAAGATCAACGTGAGGCAATATAGAAGCTGTTGGAGTCCCAATAAATGAAATGGAAGTTGAAGGGTGTTGTGATGGGAAGGATTCACATTCCAAGCATGATGAAAAGCTTGCAATAGAAGTGAATAATGTGAAGGTGGATATGCCCAAAGGTGAGGAGGGCAGACAGTGCGGTTTGTGCCTCCAAAAATATTAGCTCAGGATATGGTTGACATTGACAATGAAGCATATAGTGGCTCTTCTGCCTCGGAGAAATTTGATTGCTGGAACATGGGTTCATCAACACTGTGCTGTGTGGAGTCCAGAGGTGTGATTTCTTGACCGACTGTTGATTTTTTTATTTTATTTTTTTGCTTTACACATGGGATCTGTATATATGATTTTAATATCTAAGCATTATGAACCTGTTGATTTGCTTTTATCATTACTCATGTGGTCCACGTTGGTGATGAGTTAGGAACAGAGAGTAAAACTTGGTTTAAAAATTATCTTTTGGTAGTGAACTTGACGTGCTCCTTCACACCCTCCCACACTGGCCCAAAGGTAGAAAAAAGGGTGAACTTTGAAATTAGCCCGGTACAGATCATTGCCACTTTACATATTGACTCCTTGGAGCTTTCTCACATCTTTACAATTTGTGTTTGTTTTTTTGTTTTTTGAAGTATATGGTTTAGAATTTATAGTTTTTACAATATCATAGGCTCATAGCTATGGTGTAAAAAATAAAAAATAAAAAAATAAAAATGTAGCAGCCTGCCTATTGTGTTTGAAAAGTTACTTCTAGAACAACATCATCTTGGATTAAAGTTAACATTAACAAGAATAAAGCCACGTGAAACATTGTTTTAGGTACCACCTGGTAGGCTGATGTGGTATAATCACATCATTCATTGAACAAAAAATCTTATGTGCGACGACCGTACCACGTGGACGGTGCGCCCGTCCAGTCGCAGGCCGACGCGTGTTTTTTTTTTTACCACTCTTCTTCTTCCTCCCTGCCTCTTCTCCGGCGAAACCGATCCCCTCCGGCAAAGCATAGCAGGTTCTTTCCCTCTGCCCAGTTGCCGCTTCAAACCTGGACCCGCCGCCGCCTCCACCATAGCCTTGTAGAAACCTGCCGCCGTCGAGCCGCGCGGGATAATTTTGGCCAATGACCGGAGGGGATGCCGCTGTCGAGCCGTGCCTGTGACTGGTGAGATCGGTTTCGCCTGTGACCGGAGAGGAGGGGATCGGTTTCGCCTGTGACCGGAGGGGATCGGTTTCGTCGGAGAAGAGGCAGGGAGGGAGAAGAAGAGCTGGGGAAAAAAA
>NC_020496.1:3523391-3525563 GCF_000184155.1 Fragaria vesca subsp. vesca | reverse complement strand
AAAGGTGTCAAAGAGTGGTTGGCTGCGCATGTGCCAGGTGGTGCGGCTGTTGCACCTAAGAATTTCTCTTCATTGAAAGTCTCTGATTGGGTGGTTTTTCTGCCACATAAGGTCTTTCGGTGGTACCTAAAACAGATTCAGCCAAGTTATCCTTTATAGTGTCTTGGACTATGTTTTTGTTGAATGTGAGTTTATATGGACCATAAGACTTTAACTTAATTGCTTTCTGTTTCTATACGTCTTAGTGTTGTAGGTTTGCCTAAAGGGTTTATAGAAATGAAAAGGTTTATAGAAATCTCAAATGCAGACACACACACCAAGGCAGTGAAAATGTGTATCCCCGAATCACAAATGAAAACAAGCTCAGAAAAGTTCTCTAAACTGATATTTGAAGATCCAAGAGTTTTTGTATCTCGATCAAAAAAATTATAAAAATTTTTTTGTATGAAAGATGATGATTAGTAATTTAGCATGTAATAATTAAAACATTCAGACAAACATTCCAACACAAAACTGCCTTCTTTATTATTTTTCTTTTTCTTTTTGAGAATGATATGTCTTCTTTATTTGGCCTGCACAATAAAGTAAACAAAAATGTTAGACAAAAGAAAGAAAATTGCACTCCACAAACATAAATGCTATAGCAGGTCACATCTATAATGATTTGTAAGCTTTGGTCTCATTAATTTGTAGATTTTATATCAATAATTCATGAAAACAATAAGATAATAGTTAAGGACAATAAATTAGATGTAAAGAGATTTAGTGAACAAACTGTGTCTTAAAAAAAGATCAATTCTTGAGCAGAATAAGAAATCATGCTACCTGAATGAAGGTCATGCATCAAAATAACACTTACCCAAGAAGGTCTTATTTACCAATCCATTCCTGCACAAAAAAGACATGCATCAAAAAACATAAAATTCAACAATCGACAGTCATAACCCAGAATCCGTTCATTACCTTGATGATGACGAAGCAAGTCGTTAGGGTTGGGTGATAAAAGCTCAGAAGAAATTTAATACGGAACCCGCTGACTGCCAAATTCAAACCCAATATATAAGACACAGAATCAGGCCCGAACTTGATGTGAGTCCAAAGAGGCCGTCGACTCAAGGCCTTCAATATTAAATACAATTAAATATGAAAGGTAATGTCAGAACTTCATTTCTTAGTGCAATCTGGAACGAAAGGATGGATGTAAGGGTCCCAGCTAACTTTTGTTATAATTATATATACATATAAAATATCACTTAATGTATTGTTAGTCAAAGAAAAATAAATAATATTAAAAGTCTATACATTTTAAGTTTTCAGAAAACAAAGTCTATACAATTAATTTAATTACTACTCAAAATTTATACAAAAAGAAACTGTAAATTTTGAAAAAGAAAAAAAGAAGAGGGGAGAGCTTAAAATAGGGTTTATAATGTGAATAAAATTACTAAAATATTAATCATAATCCAAATAATTTGGATATGTAGTTAGATTTTGAGTTTATAGATTTAGATTTTTATTTTTAATTTTTTTTAAAAAAAACTTAGATGCAAACTACAATTTAGGGGCCTAATGTTGAGAGTTCGACTCAGGTCTAAAAATCTCAGGTCCCGGCCTGAGAAAAATAAGAGATTCAATCATCTGTAGATACAACTCAAATTGGAACAACCAAATGAAGGAAACCATGATAAGTTTAACATCGATGTGAACGACTCTACATGTAAACTAATATTCAGTTGATAGTAACCTCTTTTTCAATAGTACACCTTGATTGACAAATTTTCATTGTATAGACAAAAGGGATATCTTGTGTACGCCCATGCAAGCAAGAGAAGAATTGAAAACCAATTACCCAAAGCAAGACGAAGCAGTACCTTTCTTCGCCTTCATTAAACTCTCCCTTCTGAGAACAAAAACCAGTCGAACCCAGATTTTTTGATATAGTTTTGAATCTAAAGACATCCAATAGCAGTCCGATCAGAAAAAGAAAATTTTTCGCAATCGATCAAACACACCCAGAAGAAATCATTAAAAAAGAAACCTGAATTTTAGCAAAACAGGAAGCCACATTGTTTCTATATGGAACTGAGAGAGAGAGAGAGAGAGAGAGAGAGAGAGAGAGAGAGAGAGAGAGAGAGAGAGAGAGAGAGAGAGAGAGAGAGAGAGAGAGAGAGA
>NC_020496.1:3520166-3523371 GCF_000184155.1 Fragaria vesca subsp. vesca | reverse complement strand
AGAGAGAGAGAGAGAACCCAGAAGAGAAAAGTGAACTTTTGAGAGAAAGAAAGAAGCAGCTAGGCCGATAAATATAAAACAGGAGAGGGCATTACTGGAATTTCACTGCCCAACAATGAGGGTAAAACCTGGAAATACACTGTTTTTTTTTACTGTAGAGGAACACCCTGAATAGTAATCAAACAGTAAATATATAGTAAATTAGTATATCACCAAAATATGGTTCACCTAACATTGTTTATAGTAGGACATTAATATATGTAATTGTGTTACGTATCTAGTGATACTTTCATCATGTCATCTTTGTGACAAAACAAATTAAGTCGTCATTACAGTAACACTCTTTGTTAATTGGTGTTTGTTAAAATCCATGTATTTTATAGAGATTCTCGATACAAGATTTCTTCTATATATTTATTGTAATAAGGGGTTCAGGTTTCATGTCCTCTATTTCTTTTCAACAGTTTCATTAATGAAACTTTAAGAGCAACCGCACCAACCTTTTGTTTAGAAAAGAAATATATAAATTAGTAAACTACATATTAGTTACTAATCAAATTTCAACTTGCAAATACATCATTTACACAATATCTTACTCATTTAAGGACAAATATTAACAAATTAGGACAAACTAATGTCATCATATCATTTGTCATTACCTATTTTACCCAAATACCCTTCTTCCCCAACCATAAAAATAGCCGAAAAAATCAAAAATCACAGTTCCCAACCCTAACGTGATCGACCGTCTCTCGTTTTCTCTCTTCTTTGTGACGAATAGTGTCGCCGGAGACATTCGTCGAAGGAATTTTGTCGTTTTGCGGAAAGCTTAGCAGAGAGTCCGATCAAGCGTCGATCAGTTATGGAATTCAGTCGTTTTGTCTAATCATCATCTCTCTTCATCACCATCAGTTTTCTTCTGGTTCGTTGAAACGATCTATTCTTCTCCTAGATAATCGAATTTTCAGGTTAGATTCTGGCTTATTCGTGTCATTTTATGCTTTAATTTCATGTTTGATCGCAATTTGATGCTTGTGTTTTGTTTTGATCATCTAGTTTATTTGATCTCTTGTGGAATTCGTCTAGTTATTGTTTAATTTTGGTTCGTTTTGAATTTTGAACTACTTTTTGGTTGAAAATCATAATCGTAGCATAGCAGTAGCAGATTTCTGATTTTAGGTTAGAACAGTAGTATAGTAACAGAGGAAGTATCAATAGTTTGTTTTTGTAGTTTTTGAGAACTAGTGGCATAGTAGTAGCATAGTAGCATACTGAAAAGAACTAGTTTAGACTAAATTCATAATAAACTGGTATTAGCACAGTAGCATACCAATAGCATACTAGATATGTATTAACAGATTTTGGTTTGTGGATAAATTGTAGCATAACAGATAAACACAGTAGCAGATACAGTATAAACACAATAGCAGATACAGTATAAACACAGTAGCAGATACAAACACAGTAGCAGATATGTTTATTAACAGTTTCATAATAGATATATTTTTTTTTGTATTATGGATAAATCGTAGCATAACAGTAGCAGATTTTGGTTTTTTGCGCTTATGTTATGTATTAACACAGTAGCAGATACAATATATTGGTAGCTTTATTAACAGATTTTCTAATCGTGTTATGTAGTATGACAAAGCCTATATATGGAAGATTTACTTATGGCACAAAGATCATTCTTTTACCATTGTGTTCAAGCACCACCTATGAAGAGTTGCTTGCGAAAGTTTCCTCAAGAATTCAGTATCTTGGTGGTCGATTTGTTTTTACATATGCACTCACTGATTGTTCCAACTGTCATTTAGAATGTGATGATGACATTTCTGTCATGTTGGATATCTTTCCTATGCTGAACTCTCCCTTCATAGATATACATGTTCTGGATATTGGATGTAGCTCTAAGAGTTATATTGATGAGGAAATTCTTGTTGTTGTGAAGCCTGCTACTATATCTAATGTTTTTGAGGATGTCCCTCAACATGTTGCTGAAGCTAATCTGAGTAGTGATGATTCAAACTACAAGGATGTTGATAATATGGTCATTGGAAGAGGAAGTATATGTCTAGTGAATGGAGCGAGTATATCGTGTTATGTAGGAAGTATAAGCCTAATCCTAGCAGTTTTGGTGATTCTGCTTTGTAGCCTCCCATTACTCGAAAACCTCCCGGAAGACCAAAGACAAGGAGGATTAGGTCTTTTGGTGAAGAGGCCAGACCAATGCAATGCCAACGCTGTCATCAACTTGGCCACCACAACAGCAGGTCATGCACTGCAGCTATATGAGCAGTGGCATATGTAGCCAGTATCAACACAAAAAGTTCAAATAGTAATATTAGCAAATGTGATTCCATTGATTCATTTTCTTTGAGCTCTTTTGAGAAATTTGTGTCATGAGGAACTGAGTATGTTAGGGAAAAATTGGTCATGGATCAATGTTTATAAGCAGTAGCACATTTTTACAGTAGCAAATTTGACTTTAGTAGATGTTATTGCTTTGCTGTAGCAAATTACAATTTTCAGATTTTACAGGATAATGTTTGAATTTCAGCTACTTGATATTCTTTGCTAGCAGCTATATAGTACTTCTATTTTTATTTTCTTTTTCTTTTGAGGTCAGTAGCAGGTAGGGCTGGGCGAAAACTGACCGTTTAGTGAAAAACCGGCCGAACCGGACCGCAAAAATGGTTCGGTCACCGAACCGGTAAAAAACAGTTCAAAAACGCAGTTTTTCCGACCCGCACCGATTTTGTACGGTTCGAAAGAGGGTTGAAGGGATACACCGGCCGAAAAAAACCGCACCGCACCGGTTATTCAAATATATTTAATATTTATAATTTTTATTTAAATTAATCATATTTTTAATGGGCTGTCAAGTTTTCATAGGTTAGAAATGGGTTTCACGTAGGATCTATTGCATCTAATTGTGTCAAGAAACCCTAGTTTAATCCCCATATAAAATGCCTAGCCGAATCATGACTTTTCTTCATAGTCTCTCATCTCTATTGACCCAGTCTCTCATCTCCCTCTCAACTCTCATCTCCCGTCGAATCCAAATGGACCCAGTAAGACTCTAGCCGAATAGTCTCTTATTTTTCTTCATAGTCTCTTATTTTTCCTCTCAGTTTCTTATCTGCATCATTTATCGTTTTAAGTTTTGGTTGAACAATGATTTCGTTTGACTGATTCCTATTTC
>NC_020496.1:3518945-3520066 GCF_000184155.1 Fragaria vesca subsp. vesca | reverse complement strand
TCCAGATGTGCTGAAGAAGAAAGTAGCCAGTAGGTACATTATTATCAAGGAAGTCAATTTTCCTTGGTTCTGCCTCCTTGTTCTTAATCTTGTTGAGCTCTTCTGTCAACTTGTCGTGGATCATCTTCCTAAAGATGGATCCTTTCGTTTTGTCCGAATATGGTTGACTGTTGGCCGCTCTTCTTTCTCCTGGAGATTTTCTCTTCCTCATTTTCACCTTCTTTTGTTAATCCAAACAAAAGATGCACATCTTCTTCTTTAATCTCCATTTCTTTTTCTCCAAACATGAACTTTTTTGTCTCCTTGCAATAGTGCCTCAATAAAATTTCTATATCCAACTCAAATCTGCTGACCTGATCCGCAACGATTCTCCTGGTTCTAAATGCGTTAATCATTTCACCAAAGCAAGTTTGACTGATCAGCTGCCATGCTTCTGAGGGGATTTTGTCTCTGTGGCTCTCTATTAATTTGAAGAATGTTACCAGAGTACATTTCTGTTGAGTGTGCGGAATCTTTTCCAGGTCCTCATCCTCGTCCTCCTCCTCATCCTTGTCATCCTTCTCTATTTCTTCCACTTCTAATGCTCTCATCTCTACAAAATACTGTTCCACTTCTTCTTCTTCTTCTGTGTCATCTTCTTCTTCTTCTTGTCTCGCTCTTTTTTGTGGAACCTTCAATTTTTCCCGTTGTAGATATGAGAGCAATTTCATGTTTGTGTTGACAGATGCTGATGGTGAGCTTTCCTCAGACTCTGGACTGGTAACAAGTTGCCTTCCTGTCATCCTGCATATGCAAAACACCAAAGTTTTACTACCTCAAGTGATCCTGCCTTTATAAACTACATATTACAAAGTTTACTACCCCTAGTAAATTTCAACTGGGGGTAGTCAACTTGCAATAGAACAACTCCAAGGCCAATATACACTCTGAAAGAGAAACAACTGATGTGCAGCACACTAAACTCTATTTTACTACCCCTAGTAACTTCTATTGGGGGTAGTAAACTTCTATTTCCAACACCATTATACACATGCAGACCTAGAAAACAATTCGCATTCAACAAAATCAAAGGTTTACTACCCCTAGTATTGAACACAGCCATTAGACACATCCAGACAGTG
>NC_020496.1:3508288-3518925 GCF_000184155.1 Fragaria vesca subsp. vesca | reverse complement strand
CCGACGAAGGAAAATTTCGTCGGCTAAAGCAGAAAAATTGATTCGTCGGCCTGGGTTTTTTTTTTTTCGTCGGCTTAAAGTCTTTCTTCTGGTAGTGGGTGAATTAGATCGCCTGACAAGGTTTCTACATAAGCGGATTATAGGTGGAGATTTATATCCAACCTAAACTTATTTATCTTAAATGACCCATCATTGTGCGCAGTGGCATTACGATTTAGCACCTAGAAATAACATCTAGCCCAGCTCAAAGATTGGAGATCCGTTTCAATCTTGTTTGAGCTCAAGGATTGCAATTTTGTGTCAATCCTGGTACACAGTCACGAGCTGTAGTACAACAATATTCAATGATGGTGGGTCGTAGATGAATAGTAAAGCTGCATGCAAATATTGTATAGCCCCAAAACGCAATAGAAAGATTGGTGCGCATCAATAATGTTCGAGTGACAAGCTAAAGTTGTTTGGTCGTAGCCTCGGTGAGACCGTATTGCGTGTGAACATGAGGTACATGACACTTCAACTTATATCCCGATAAACTTTTTTAAAGAATGGGTAGTGAGCTTGTAGAAGTATAAGCAACATCCAATAGATAATAGTGTAACATGTGACCAGTGTGTTAACACTTTAACCAACACCATAAAACATTAAAAGGTGTCCGGAAGTTGGTTGTATCTATCTACATAGTTCGATGTAAGAATGGAATGTTCACTTTTGTGTTATTTAGCGTAGGAAGGTCTCACTCGTAATTTAGCAAAAAAATAGCCTTTCAAAACGAGCAATGAGCATTGCAGAGGGACAATAAGACATCAAGGGAAGGTCGATGTACCTTAATTGCTTGAGGAATTGACCGGACGGCCTCCGGGAAGTTGGAGCCATGTTCGGGTGACGTCAATGTCCCCAGGGTACCGCCATTTACAACCATGGCATCACCATCATGCTTTATGGAGAAGCTAGATCCTGAATGCCTTCGTTTTGAGAGGAAGAATGGATGCCCATGAGAATTTCTCAAAATTTGGACCATTAATATATCTCTTCTAGGATGACCGATTTAGTCAAACTAAAGCCTATATGAGTCGGTGTCCCAAATATCATGTTTGGCGACAACATGTGATTCGATATTTGAATCATAGTGACATACAATCCACTAGATTGACTTATAAACTTCTCTTAAGTTGCATTTCAGTCCGCATTCATGAGAAGGTATACATAAAAGAACTCTTGTTCATTCTCACAATGTGTTTTCAAATGAAAACTATTAGCAGGAATGTCTTTAAAGCTCAACATGGTTTGGTTGCCTCTCAATGTATAGAGGGCATCTGTGAGTTGATCATGGTACCATAAGGCATCAAGATGCAAGATAAACCATGTCCCTAAATTGTCGATATGATTCAATTATTGTAGTCACAGAAGATTTACATAGGCACAAAATCCAAAGATAGTTGACGGTTTCTTAGAATGTTGTGGATAGTTCCACTATCTACGAGGCACTCTATGTCTTTATGAGACACATTTATAAGGAGTAAATAGGTGAGTAAATAGTTCCACTTGAACCATTTAGAAGGATTGAAAGAAGCTACAAAAAGCTGCAATCCTGAGAGTGCATAAATTTTTTCACGCAGAATGACCTTCGCGAACTAAAATAGCCATAACTTCTTTGTTAAAATAGATATGGAAAAACCGTAAAAGGTTCTGGAAACTAGACTCGTAGAGCTTTCCAGTGATATAAAGTTCATTGTCTGGTTCATCCGGAGCTGTTCACAAAGCTCAAACGAAGTTGACTATCCAGAAGGGACAGATTGTTGTTTTTCGCAGATTGGGCATATGCAAAGCAATGAAGCTTGCAGATGGCATGTGGGTATAAGACGAAGCCAAAATGACGTGTATATGATCAAAATCAATTCTTTTTGGTCTTTCCAAGGTCGTAAACTCTATGACTAGTTAGCGAAAACTAACTCAGAGGATCTAGATGATTCGATCATGATGATAATTGTCCGGTTTTGATAAGTCTTCAACATCTTTTACAAGACGGAAATTGGTTTAATAGCGGGTAGGGATCTAAAATCAAAAGCTTTCGGTAATTCCAAGTCAGTATGACCAGGCATGTTCGTGGAGGGTTGGTAGTGCGAGGCACACTTGAAACTACTATCTCCTTAATTTTGGACAATTCTATGACATCACACTGAGCTTGGATGAGCTTAGTTGAACAATTGATGATGGAAAAACCGCTATAAGGTAGAAGACTTAACCGGAAACACGTTGGTGATCCTTCTTGACGATGTGCGTCATCTTCACTTGGAAGAGACCAAATCGGCATAATCTAACCATGTAGATTGTACATCTTCACTTGGAAGAGACCAAATTGGCACAATCTAACCATGTAGATTGTAAATATGCCATGCTTCTAAGGATGATGTAAAAATGTACATCTTGTTTGTAAATCAATACGAACCATAAGAGGAGAATAGTTTCACTTTGAAAAAAATCTCAAGGCATTCATTATTGCTAATGTGAGTACATCGAGGTCTCAAATAGACGAAGGTCGTCGATACGACGCCAATTATTACATATAGCTTGAAACAAAAATCAATGTCTAGTCGATGACGTCAAATTCAGGGTAGCTAGAGCAGGATTTGTATCTTTAAAATCCGCAATTATGAGGATGACGTTCTTGTCCTCATATTGATTTTCTATACCTTTTTGTATGCATTCACAATTTGAAAAAAAGCTGGACAACTCTTGAACCAGTAATCCGAAGATCCACAATGGTTGCATTGTCATGAGCTGACATGAGTAGTTTTGATAAATTAGTGTCTAGACCAGGAGTATCGTCATTAGGGTCAACGACACCTCCTCCTCTTTTCTAGACATCGGTATGGCGTTTTCTGTCGTAGCTGTGGCCCATATCGTAGAGATTGAGATAGCAAGAGAATTATTATATTATTTATTGATAGGAGCCTTTATATACGGTATTACAAAATACCAATATGGTAATGATAAGGAATACATAGTCCTAATCTAACTACATATCATGTTGGCATAAGACCAATGCACACATATGGAATATCCTAAAACAAGAATATACTTGTTCAAAAATACGAATTCTAATGAAACACACACACATATAATTTATCAAAGAAAAAACAATTTCGTCCAGGAATTTTTTTTACATATATATATATATATGTATATAATTTGTCCAAAATAAAGTATATATATATACGTAATCATCCAAAAGAAATTTGATAAAGATTTTTCTATTTTTATTTATTATTTAAACTGAAAAAATAAAATATTAAAATGGAACTAAATTTCGATTCATAAAGATTGAATAAAATTTTAATAAATTTACGAAATTGATTTATGCTATAAAAGCCTAATTTGGTATGATTATTAACTTGGTCATTATTATTAATAAATTAACTAAATTTGGTATATATAAATCCATATTAAAACGGTAAGAAAAATTTCATATTAGTATGTAGCATCCATTAATTATTAAGGTTTTAAGATTGTATTTTTACCTAAGAATGAAATGACATGATTTATTAAATTGATGACGTGTCTATGTGAAATGACATGCCACATAGGATTAAGGCCATTAATGTTAGGCCTTATTAAAACCCTCTAGCACTACCCTTATAATTATTAATCTAGGGCTTCAACAACAAAAAAATGTGTCATCTTCGCCGGACATATCGATTAGTATTAAAATCCATTCTTAGATAGAATTATCTATGCGAACTCTCATGCTTGCAGTCTCCTTTGACAGAAATAACATTATTCACATAATTAACAGCTTGCAGATGGAGCGCGCCTTCCACACCTTGAATGGGAAAACGGTGGAGCCTTTTGGTACCTATGTTATAGGAAACTACACGACTATCACTGCTAACCATTAGAAGCTCCTCAGTATTCCAAAATACTAGTGGAATTTGGATGCCTTCCACCGGTCCGAACGCCAAGTATTTTATCCATGAACCCTTAACACCTGTAGACTCATCCATCATCCATATATTAAAAGATTTAGGAACTTCATCACCTGTTTCATAGGTTAAAAGAACAATGAAATCTTTCAACACAGCGGTGCTCCTGTAGCACCTATCGTTATAAAAATCAAAACAATCTGGCACCGGTATCGGATGAAATTGCTCATCACTCATATCAAATGTAAGGATGACTTCCTTGTCTCCCGCAGCAAATGCCCACCAATAACAAATTCCCTTGAAGTGCAAGACAAAAGAAGGAGCCCAAGAGGGGTGACATCCTATAGCTATATCAACATTCTCGAGCTCTCTCCAAGAATTAGCACCTATGGTGTATATCTCTGCTCTTGTAGGATGATAAGTACACAGACCAGACGTTGTTTCAACAACTCTAACAACTTTGTACTCTTTAGCTTTGGAATCAAGGCCAAATCCCATAGCAGCTGTCATTGACCATGGTGCAGTTTCATCGTCATCTTCTTCAGCTCTAGGAGGGAGATCATAAAGGACACAAGACTCAGGAAGAACTTTGAATTCTCTAATTGCGGGATTGCACAAGACATCATCGACATTATTGTTTAGACAAATGATCCCATCACAATGCCCTATAATTCGTAGACTTGAGGGACCTGTACTCGAAGGAAACATAACATCAAGGTCCTCAACAACAAAAGTAAGATTATCACCATCACCATCGTCATCATCGTTGCAAATATGAAGTAGTGACAGTAGAAGATCTTCGTTGCTATAGTCGAACTGCTTTTTCCTGAAAGCAGCAGTCTGTTCCTCATTTGTAATGCTTCTATCCTTGAAGAGAGTATGTTTGACAAGGATGCATGTCTCAGAAACGAATTTGTTGTGCCTGGAAATGGAAAGGTGCTTGGCTACGAAGCTAGGATCATTGATGATGGTGTTCCATAACTTACTGACGCATCTGAATCGTACCAAAGACTTGGGTGGCAGTCTTGATAGGATTCGCACCACCATCTCTTCCAACATTTCACTAAACGTCGTCATTCCTTCTCTACTTATTTCTCTCTTTCCCTTTTTTACCTGTAAATATGAGCGTACTTCTCACATCACATATCCATCTTACGCCTATGGTATCCCGAAAGGTGTCAATTTCGTCTGGTGACTGAAACTTTCAGATTCACCATTTTGAAAGCAGAATGCTGAGTCGTTCCACTTCATGATGTTTTGCTTTTCATGACAGTTTCGGTTTCATGTATCTATATCCAAATGTAATCCCGCTTTTCAGTCTCTATTAATTGATTGTTGTCGTCGTGCAACATAGGAAATGAGTAAAATCCACCTCTCACGGCATTCAGCTTCATAGCTTGGTTAGAAAATCGTCAAGAAAAGAAAATCATGTGGATAGAGTTACGAAATTAAAACATGGCAAACCGGCCGAGACACTTCCTTGGATTATAAGGTCTTGGAAATGTGGTTCATATGAGAGGATAATGATCGAAGTGATAAATCCAAGCTGAGGCTAAGAGAGAAACCAGGTGACACCTTCTACAGTTGACCTCTCCAGTTTGATTACCGGATCCAATTTCATGCATGTCCTGGTTGACCTTTTCAACTCATCATTTAATTCATTCACAATATTATGTTCAGAAGGAAACATTACATCACAAGCATGTTTAATACCTAGTCGTCAGGTACTAGCACCCAAAGCTATATGATCGGCTGGCCTTCATTATAAATAAATACACGTATTTATGCCTACGACATCAAATTAAACCTTATGGATTTCTATACGAGGTAATACTGTTTACTAAGAACTTAGATTAATTGGTGTACAACAAATTACATCACAAGCATGTTTAATACCTAGTCGTCAGGTACTAGCACCCAAAGCTATATGATCGGCTGGCCTTCATTATAAATAAATACACGTATTTATGCCTACGACATCAAATTAAACCTTATGGATTTCTATACGAGGTAATACTGTTTACTAAGAACTTAAATTAATTGGTGTACAACAAAGTAAAACCGAAAATTTAATATTCATAGAAATGGCGCTTGGCATGGTGCTGTACTAGTTTGTTGCACGTACAGCTTAAATGTGGCTTAGAAGTTAGAACACTCACTTGCTAGACGGAAAAGAGAACACCAGTTTCACAAAACATGTACAGAATGCAAACATAATATGTGCTTTGTTAATCGAACCACTGTATTTATTCAGTGACAGTTTTCATTTGGAAAGAATGTTGACGTCGTTAATATATAGTAGCATAAAGTCATGACAGATATAACTTGCAATGTGAGTTCAAATGTTCAATACTGCGCCTCCTTTGTACTATAAACAAGAAATATCAACACATATTTGATTACTACTGAAGTTCATAGTGAAGGGTAAGAATCTTTATTCTTAAGGTTATTTACCTCTTGACTGGAACTATACTATTTACATAAGGAATAGCCTGAAAAAAACTCGCACCATAAACTGGTAAATACTGGTACTTCTCATTTACAAAGCTGTACAAAGCTATTTGTTTACGTATGAAAACCAAAAGAATCTCATTGCTTTCCCAAAGTGTCAATGGTATAGGAGATCTCGCAATGTCGACGGAAAGCTGTTTAATCCACGAAGAGTTGAGACCATCAAACTTAGTCATCACCCAAATCTCAAAGGGTCGACTTCCACCACGATAAAACCCAAAAAGAGCAGTGGAATCGTTCCACACTGTAAGGTCCAAGTCATGCATCGGAAATTCGTACAAGCAATCCGGAACCAATATATTTCGGAAAATCCGATCGGCGGTGTCAAAACAAACAATTGCTTCCCAAATGTAGTACTCTTCAAGTCTGTCATACAAAGTGATATATTCCTTCCTTTTTTCATGTGCCAACCAGTAACAATTACCCTTGAAGTACACTTGAAAATGTCTAGGCCAAATAAACGTAGTTTCTGTTTCCAGATTGTGAATCTTGATCTCTCTCCAACAATTGGTACTCATTGTGTAAACTTCTGCTCTCAAAGGATCAATAACGAGACGATCATCCTTGTAATATTGCTCGCCGTAACTTACAACGTTAACGAGTATATAATCTTCGGACTTGGGATCATAGCCAAATCCCACTGAACCCATGTTCTTATCTTGAAGGCATGACTCGGGAAGAAACTTGAATTCTTTGATTGCTGGATTGTACAAAACAAGGTGTTTTGCATCATAAAGAGCTAGACAGAATACCCCATCACAATGACCAATGATATATGCGCAATCATGATAACGTCGATCAATAGGTATCTGAATAAATTGTCCCCTAGTTTTTAAACCCATTGAAGGCGGAAACTCGAGGTCCTTGATATCATAACGAAGGTTATACCCACCACCATCGTTTGCATTACGAAGATTAAGGAACGAACAAACAATTTCCTCAATCCCAGTGTCAGTTCTGCGCATTACAGGACGCTTTAAGAGGATGGTTGTGGAGGAAAACAGGTTCTGGTGAGAGTGGAGATGCTTGGAAATGAACTGGGGACTATTGATCAGAGAATGCCAGGATTTGTGGATGCACTTAAATCGCATTAGAGATTTCGGAAGCAACCGTGATAGGATTGACACCACCATCTCTTCTGTCATTTTGCAGAACTTCTCCATGATTGCTGTGTCCCTTTGTTTTTGCATGGTTCTTTAGCTATTCATCAAGCAAAACCACATTACCTTAAGGCAGCCTAGAACAATTGTAGATTGTTATAGCACCACCACGTGATATAATTTTAAGACGAATAATGAATTTCTTTCAATTATTTCATAGCTTCACCCACCTTAGAGACAATATCTGGCACAGAATTAAGGAATTTTTTTAATTTTTTTTTATTAACAGGGATTATGGAAAGTTGAACTCTTTCATGGCCTCGATCAATAGGAAAAAAAGGAGAGGATGGAATTGTCGGATCCCCTGGTTTCTCTCTCAACCCCTATATACTCAACTTGGATCCTTTCACCTCATCTTTTTCATTTTCCCTTTCTTCTACTTGCCTGCATGCAGAAACTAGCTAGCAAAATATAATGTATATCTCTTCTTCATGTATGTTTTATTTGTTACAGAAAAACGATCTGTGGAATTTGATTAATTAATGATATCAAGTTATCAACAAGCATGGATCAAATGACATTTCAAGTTTTCAGACGACATAGAAATATAGGCAGGGTTGGGTACGGCGGATTACGTCCGGGTTGATATTCTCCATAAGTATATTAACAAAACGTACATTTCTGGACGAACAGTTCATCGGATTACAACGTATATATGTGTTTTTTTTTATCTGAATCGAATTCACTAGCTTACAAATGAAATATTAAAAAGTGTTGGATATTACACCTTAAATTCATAATTCACAGGCCCGCTCGAAAATGTACAATATGCAATAAAGTTACCATTATACAACAAAGACAAGGTACGTATGTCTTTTCAATCTTAGAAATTCTTATATGCACGACGTGTATTTATACAACATGCATACAAATTGAGAATATTTTTAATACACGGCATGTATCTTCACATACATATATGGATTATCATGATTAAAGGAAATAATATAGAAACATGGTGGTCAAACATATGAATTGTTATGAACGGTTAAAATTGCGTCGTGTAAATTTGTGTCGTGATATTCTCTTTCAATCTCTAGATTATTGTTTTCCCTTGACAGAAACTATACTATCAACACAAACAATGCCCTGAATATCGTCTCCTAGGTTCACGCCATGAATGGGAAAATATTGGAGCTTTCCGGTTACGAGGTTATAAAGAACTACACGGCCATCTTTGGCAATCATAAGAACCTCGTCTATCTTCCAAAAGGCCAATGACCTCCGAACAGCATCTACAGGCTCTAAGGACAAATATTTTGTCCAAGATCCCTCATCGCCGCCTCGTATGTCATCCGTCACCCATATTTGAATAGAATGAATTGATTCGAACATGCTAAAACCATAAAGAGCAATGGACTTATTCAACAATGCAACATGAATATCATGAACACCGCATGCAGGTTCATTAAAACTATCCGGAAGCATTGCAATGTGAAATAGCCCATCTGCTGTATCATACAGAATCATCACTTGCTTGTTTGTCTCCTCAAATCTTTCATATTCATCCAAGCCCTTCTTTTCCTCATAACCAAACCAATAGAAAACACCCTTAGAGTACAAATCACACGCGGTCGGCCAAAAGTAGGTATCTTCAGTTTGTAAGTGATCGGTATTGATCTCTCTCCAAGAATCAGTGCCTAGTGTGTAAATTGCAGCTTTAGGAGCATTCTCACCATAACAATTCGCAATTTCTAGAATTATGTAATCTTTACATTTGAGATCATATCCAAATCCCACCATGCTCCAGAAACAAGCATGATAACATGATGCCGGAATAATCTTGAATTCTTTGATTGCCGGATTGTACAAGAAAAGGTCGCCGGCGTACATAGTCAGAAAAATGATGCCATCAATAAATTGGCCCTTAGCCTTTAGACCCTTCAGAGGTGGAACAATGAGGTCTTCAACTACGAAATGAGGGTCTTCATCATCAGCATTACTATAAGTTTCTAGACGAAGATATGAAAGTACAACGTTCTCATTGCTCGTTTCACTTCTGAGGATCACAGGACGCTTGACGAGGAAGGAAGTAGAGGAAGATGGATTGTTGTAAGAGTGAAGATGTTTGGCTGCAAATTGCGTATCATTAATCATAGAATACCATGACTTGTGGATACACTTGAATCGCATTAGAGATTTAGGAGGCGTTCTTGATAGGATTTGCATCAATATCTCTTCTGTCATCTTGCAAAACCCTACCATTTTCTCTCTGTCCCTTCTTTTTGGTCTTCTGTTCTAGCTACCCCTCCTATATAAATTATACGTTCATCATAGACCAACGGCAAGATCCCTTACCTGAGGAATTAAACCCATCATATATAATGAGGAATTAATTAAACTCATTATATATAAGCAAATGATCATATGTCAATTCAATAGGTTGCCATCAATCAAGATGCATGCAATGAATACTAGTGGGAAGAGAAACTCACCTACAATAGGGTGACTTTTGATGGCAATGGGCTGCAATCGGAAACTATATTGCAGATGAAGAAGAATGGAACACTCAATGAGGTCATTTACTATATCTGGAAACGCCTTCAGCCCATATATAAATCATGCATTAAGGAAGTAATTAAGCAAAGTAATTAAACGCTTTTTATGGAAAACCTTTAGAAACCCATCATATATGGATCTACAAATTGCATACATGCATCTCCTATGTACGTGTGATTCCCTTATGTAGTACTTGGTATTATACATTAGTCTATAAAAACTTATGATTTGGTTGATGTTATTAATTTAAAAGTAAATGACACTTTAGTACTAATTTAAGCTTCATTTTGTCCATTTAAATGTTTTTAAAAGAAATGTGTCCACTTCAATATAAGGTGTGTAAAATGTGCCCTATTGGACAAAACTTTTTTAATGGGCCAATTTTTAACAGTTTTTTCTGTCGAAAATACCCTCAACCCGTGGAGTATATATACCAGACGAGATCCATTTTCAAATTTCTGTTTTGAAGAGAGAGAAAGTTTACGATCGGAGAGAGAGAGAGAGAGAGAGAGAGAGAGAGAGAGAGAGAGAGAGAGAGAGAGAGAGAGAG
>NC_020496.1:3506119-3508083 GCF_000184155.1 Fragaria vesca subsp. vesca | reverse complement strand
GTAGAAATTGACATTTACTGGGGGTAGTAATATTATGATCTGTGTGTTTTTGTTTTTTAATTATGGTTAGTTGTTGTTTTCATTACTTATTGTTTGTACTTCTAGCATATTACTTATGTTTTTCAATCTGTTTTTGTAGAAATTGACATTTACTGGGGGTAGTAATTTATGGACCTGTGTGTTTTTGTTTTTTTTGCAGGAGCACTGTTGGTTCTTTGTGTGTTCAATTTGTTTTTTCTAGCAATGGCTTTGTCCTTCTCCTTAATGAGCTCATGAATTATTCAGACCTTATTCAATCCATCCGAAAACGATTTAAGTTTTCGTCCAATGATTCTTTTCACCTTGAGTATTCATCGCCTGCTTGTTCTTCCGTCTATTTAGATAATGAATATGATTTTAAGATGCTCTTCTGCTGTGCAAAAATTTATCATATGGATAATGTAGTAGTGACAGTAGTCAAGGATGTCGGGAAAAGTTGTTCATCAAATAGTGTAGTGGTTGATGATTGTGCTGAGATGATAGATGAGAATGACTATCTAGGTGATGCTTTCAAGGATGGACCTCAGAAGTTTTTTTTGTCGGATGAATGGGGTTCATATTTGTCACATGCTGGGCATTGCAGACTTTAGAGATAAACTGAGGAAGTTTGCTGTTCAAAGTGGTTTCCATTATGTGCTATCTAGGAATGATTCAATTTACGTTAATGCTGTTTGTGCAAATCGTGATGTTGACCACTGTGGTTGGGAAGTACTTGGATCTGTTGCTTTTATTAATCAGTGCTTTTACATAATGCGGTTTAATAATGTTCACACATGTAGAGGTATGATAAGGAATCGTTCTCATCGGCAATTAGGGTCTAAAATTGTTAGGACCTGCATTGAGTCTACTGTCTGTCTGAATCTTGGTTTGAAGCCCCGTGAGATCATGAGCAATTTCAAGTCCACTTATGGTTATGAAATTAGTTATAAGGTTGCTTCAAAAGCAAAAAAAAGGTGTGTGGAAAAGATGTATGGCTCGGAATGTGATTCTTTTTCTATGTTAAGCTGGTTTAGGGAAGCTGTGTTGGAGACTAATCCGGGTTCTTCAGCTGTTCTTGAAGTTGATGAGAGTACCAAGAGGTTTAAAAGGGTTTTTGTAGCTTATGCCGGCCAAATTCAGGGTTTCAAGTTCAGCCTACCTGTTTTATATGTTGATGGTGCCTTTGGAAAGAGCAAATACAAGGGGCAGATTCTTGCTGCAACTGGAAGAAATGGAAACAAAGGTACCTCCTGTTATTTTACTACCCCTAGTAATTGTTAGTAATTTTTTCATGTTTTTAGTTGTACATGTTATGTTTTTGGAGCGGAACGCTCCCGTTAGCGGTGCAGCGGCACGCTGCTTTTTATGTTTCTTCTCTTTTGTTAGCCTTTAGTTTTGGAAAGGAACGCTCCCATTAGCTGTGCAGAAGCACGTTTTAATGTGTATTACGGCCTTTGGGGATATTGTTTTGCAAGTTTACTACACCCAGTAGAAGATTACTAGGGTAGTAATCTCTATTTTAAACGATACTAACCCAGTAAACTTTATTATTTCGCATCTAAGTTGATTTTTCACTGTTTTAATGTGTATAATAGCCTTTGGAGATACTGTTTTGCAGGTTTACTACCCCCAGTAGAAGCTTACTGGGGGTAGTCAATTGTATTTTTTTGCCTCTATATATTTTACTACCCCCCAGTAATTTTTGAAATCTTCATTCTTCTGATTCGAATATGTTTTTTATAGTTTTATGGTTTGTTAGACTTTCATTTTGGAGCGGAACGCTCCCGTTAGCGGTGCAGCGGCACGCTGCTGTTTATTTTACTGCCCCTAGTAATTGTTTGTTTGTTTTTTATTGTGCAGGTTTCTTCCCTTTAGCCTTGTGTTTTTGTGATTCAGAGACTGAAGAAAACTGGTTGTTTTTCTTCAAGAACTTGAAGGCTTTGTTA
>NC_020496.1:3485268-3496079 GCF_000184155.1 Fragaria vesca subsp. vesca | reverse complement strand
CTCTCTCTCTCTCTCTCTCTCTCTCTCTCTCTCTCTCTCTCTCTCCGATCGTAAACTTTCTCTCTCTTCAAAACAGAAATTTGAAAATGGATCTCGTCTGGTATATATACTCCACGATTTGAGGGTATTTTCGACAGAAAAAACTGTTAAAAATGGGCCCATTAAAAAAGTTTTGTCCAATAGGGCACATTTTACACACCTTATATTGAAGCGGACACATTTCTTTTAAAAACATTTAAATGGGCAAAATGAAGCTTAAATTAGTACTAAAGTGTCATTTACTTTTTAATTAAAGGCGAGTATTGTGTTTCCAAAATTGGTTCAGATTATTGGGTTTCGATTGTATGACCCATGTTCTTTGACGTGCATAGCGAAAAGGTAGAAAAACAAAACAAGAGGAAATTCAAAATGGCGGAACTTTCGAAACTGCCACAAGAGATGAAGGTGCAAATCCTGTCAAGGCTGCCTCCAAAATCTCTTATGCGGTTTAAATGCATCCATAGATCATGGCATGCTTTGATCCGTAGCCCTAGTTTCGCAGCCAAACACGTCTTTGTTTCCAAGCACAACAAAGTTTCCTCCACCGCTACTATTCTTTTCAAACGTTCTGTTCTTGACCTCAACACTGACAAGAAGGAAATTTTACTGTCATGGTTTGATCTTTGCGATGATAATAATTATTGTGTTGATCATGATGATCACCTTATTCCTGCAATGGAGGACCTCCACGTCCCGCAATCTATGGGTCTAAAAAGGAGGGACATATGGTCCGGGATTGAGTATATAGATATGGCATGTCACTGCAATGGAATAATTTGCTTAACTGATTATAGGAAAAGAGTTGTTTTATGCAATCCAGCAATTAAGGAATTCAACCTTCTTCCCGTGTCAAGTCTTGCTCTCTCTTCCGCTGATATTACACCCACTGGTTATTTCACAGCTGCTGTGGGATTTGGCTGTGATCTCGAATCTGAAATTTACAAAGTTGTTAGAATTTTCTATTCTGCAAAGGAACATAATGATAATGAAGTTATTATTCATCCTCCCAAAGCAGAAGTATTCAGCCTCGTCACAGGGTCTTGGAAAGAAATCAAGACTGATAATCTTGACAAGCAAAGTACTAACGTTTGGCCTGTTTCAACTGTCTGCATATACTGTAAAGGAATTCTTTATTGGCGTGGGCATGAACAACAGAAGGTTTATCTTGATGTTAGCTACTCATATACAGACGAGGACGATACTTCAGGAGATGAAATTGATATATACGAGGACATAGAGAGGATCATTTCATTCGACATTGGCAGCGAAACATTTCATGTTATCAATTTTCCAAATGGTTATTATTTTCGTCAAAAGGTTCTAGGCTTGTGGAATGATTCCATCGCTGTGAGTACTTGCTGGTGCGAGGATAATCCGTACATAGACATATGGGTGCTGGATAACATTTGTGTTGAGGGGTCTTGGATAAACTGCTTAACTGTTGAGCCTGTTGTGAACTTTAGATCTCCATTGGCATTTGTTGTGAAGAGTACTGATCAATCTCTTTGGGTTGCCCACGATGATTGTGTGCTAATTTTGTATGACCTTATTATCGGAAAGTTTAAGTATCTTCCTGTTGATGGGTGTCTCTCCGTAACACACAAGCTCTTTTTTATGTGAATAGTGTAGTTTCAATCTTGGGAAATAATGGTTGTATCGATAAAGTTCCAAACCTTGGTGATAAAGTTTAAGGCTGTATATGAAGTGGCATTAAAAGGTAAATGAATAACTTTAGGGTGCGTCTATTGCCACCCTATAAACCCTTTATTCGTCTCACATTCTCTTCACATCCCACTCGGATATTTTTTTATTGTAAATCTAATTTTTCACCCACTTTCAATACCTAAAATACATTTTTTCTCAATTGTACTTTGTTGACCCTACGTTCTCTTCTCACCCTACATATATTATTTTAATTTCAGATTTGTTTTGTTCACCCTACATTTTTTTAATTTTGAATTTACTGTATTCACTCATTTGCAATACGCACAATATCATGCTCTTCTAATAGCTAGCGATCGAATTCCAAAAAGAAAAAGAAACTAAAGAAGACCATAACATTAATATCATTTGTTCTGAAAGTATAAATTCAAGGTAAGTAAAATCACCAACTGAAGAACAAGCAAAAAAAATCTCAAATTTAACAACTCATTAATAAATTCTTTGACGATCGTGAAGCAGAATAGACTAGCAACACAAATCCTATGATTCTTATCTACACAAATATTCTAGAGCAAACAAAGATGAGAATCTACCTATATTTGACTACAACATGGAGACACGACCAGAACAAGCACTTTAGCCGACGAAACCTGTTAGATAAATTCGTCGGTTAAAATTTCGTCGGGAAAATGTCGTCGGCGATGACTTTAGCCGACGAAACTAGAAAACGTCGTCGGCTATAGTCCTAGAGTTTAGCCGACGAAAAACATGTCGTCGGTTTTTTTCCTAGACTTTAGCCGACGAAACATTTAAGATATTCGTCGGCTAAAGTGTGTAATAAAAAATTAAAAGAATAACTATAGCCAACGAAATATAATCTGTTTCGTCGGCTTTAGAAGTGTTTAGCCGATGAAACATTCCATAATTTGTCGGCTAAACCTTATAAAAAAAATTTAAAAATACTATAGCCGACGAATTATGGCGTATTTCGTCGGCTATAAGTCCATTCCAGTAAAAAAAAACCCGAAATTTCTAAATTACCATTCCAAGCAAGCTGCAAAATACACCAAAACAATTTCATATAGCAAACAACAAGCACATAAAACTATATAATTCATCAACTACACAAAATCTAGATCGTCTAAATTAATATCCGTTTCTGGGGGCTACTGCGGAGGTTGCGACGGCTGGGGTAGCGGTATAGCCGTAGGCATGGGTGGAGCCGGAAGTCCCTAAAGCTGGGCAGCTGTAAAGTCCTGCATGTACTAGAACATCTGCCGTTGCTGAGCCTGCTGGATGGCATCTATCTCGGCAGCATAGGCTGCCTGCGCGGCACTATAGGTTGCCTGCGCGGAATTATAGACTACCTGCGCGGCATTATAGGCAACCTGAGCAGCTTGCTGTTCCCGTAGTCTTTGAATTTCTGACTCTAGCTGAGTCGTCCTGGTGGTCGTGGTCCTGCTGCTGGTGGAGGCTGTCTTTCGTTGAAATCCTGGAGTGGTCTTCAGGACCCCCTCGCCCTTCTTTCCTAGACCTTGGCAGTAGAAGTTGTTTGCTCGCAGTGGGAAGACTGTGCCCATGATCCTCGCCCCAACCGTCAGATCCAAAGTGTCGATCCGGGACATGGCTTCGGACATCTCTTCCTCCTGCGTGTCCGGCCATGTCTCCCTCACTATAGCACTCGTCACTAGCCTCCCTCACCTTCGCCTAATTGAATAGGAAAAAAATTATTAATTAACATTTTGACATATATATAACTAAAATTTAAAATTTAAAAACATAAGATGACTTACAATATCCTCCTGGGCGTCAGGATATGTCTTCTCGTACGTATAGACGTACCGGTTGACTTCTGGATGTTCCCTGACCGCCTTATCCATGAAGACAGCGAACGGTCTAGAACCGGCATGATAGATCTTTATGTTGCGTTGCCGGTTCTAAGAGTTCGCCCGGGAAACGGCTCAGAACCGGCCTTCAAAGAAAAAAATAAACTATTAGTAAAATATTTAAAAACGCACGTACTTAATGACAAATTAACTAATTAATTTTTTTAAATACCTGTTTACGAGGGTTGTTGAATTCTGATGTCAGAAGCCAACGCCACTCGTACTCCCTATACTGGAACTCAGCAGGGGTACCAGAACGTGCGTTCCCGTGCGTAGTCCAGTGGGTCCGCAACTCGTTCTTCCACTCCTTGTACCTACAGATACAACAAAAATATTAGAAATATTATTAATATCACATACAATTTTGTTTTTCATTAACTTCCCAACGTACCTTCCCCCATGCACAACGTCCGCCCAGCTACTCTTCAGGTGCTCGGGAACCTCAAACCACACATGCATTTAACCGTTTATTAATTTTGTTTTTAGAGAAATCAACAATGTAATACATAATATTATTGAGGCATTTTGTAAACTCACCGACATCGCATTGTGGCCCATGTCCTTAACCTCTTGCGGGACCTCGCCTCAGTCTGACCACAACATAGGGACTCTATCCCTAATAAGCGCTCCCACGCGGCCGGAGTACGTCCTCGACTTCCCGCCCGATACTATGTCGCCATCCCCGTCAGTACGGATGACGATCCTCCCTGAGGTACTGACGATCTTCTCAAGAGCCTTCCCTGTGAAGGGGCCTCTCTTCTTCTTTGCCGGCTTCACTCCGATGGTGCCTATCACATGATAAACCAAATTGATTATTAAAATCAAAGAATTATAAGAAAACAAATCATTCATCTTTCATTACTTGAGGGCGATGCGGCGGACGTGACGGATTCTGTCTCTGTCGTCGATGATGATACCCTCGCAGAAATAAGAGGCGTATCAAAAGGTACGAACCAGTATGCCGCTGATGGAGCCACTGGCGGGGGCAGTGGATAAATCGGCGTCCCTGAGCCATCTACTGCAGGTAAGGCCGGTATCATTCGCGGAAGGAACAGATGAGGCGGCGGCATCTGTACCCCAGATGACCCACTATCCCAAGAAGTAGGACCCAGAGTGGGCGCCCGGTGCATCTCAGGCATACGGGGTGCAAACACCTCTGTCTGGGTCTGAGGCCACAGCTGCCTCGAGGAATGAGGGATGCCCCGCTGCCTCGAGGAATGAGGGATGCCCCGCTGCCTCAATGAAAGGGGCACCTCCGGCTGCCTCTGCACCGTCTCCAGAAGGGTCGCATGTCTGGCTGTCATGGGGCCCTGAAACGACGTTTGAGGGTTGCTAGAGGTTCCCTCAGACGATTCAGACCTTTGGCCCTTCGAGTCCTTCGTCGATCTAAAATTACCGCTCATCCTGTTTAAAATATTAATTTGAATCAAGGCTGAGGAACAGTGGCAGAGCTAGAAATTTATCATAGGGGGTTCATATATGAAGTGCCAATCATTATCAGAAAAAAAATGTACCGATCATTCGGTCGTATAACTCAATTACTATATCATAAGTTAAAATTGAAAATATAATAACATAATACTAATATAAAGTTCTTAAACACCGGAATCAATAATGCAACAATCATCTCGTGCATAAAAAAAATAGGGGTACTCAAATAATGACAATTTCACTACACAACCATGCACTAATCTAATAACAAAACGGCAATGCATTTATACAAATTCAAAAACGCCGCAATCAAATCAAACCCCCATAAATATATTGAGGAAACACACTAAGAAGTTTCTGACATCAAACTTCATCATCTCTTTATCACACACACAAAGAAGTTTGGACATTAAAAGCAATAACAACAATAACAACAATAACAACGGCTGCTATTCAACACCTTCCAACTAAAACAATATCCTCCGATCATCCAACTTTTCAAATTCCCAACTCTGTAATCCAATATATCAAACAACCAAAATCAAGATCAAAGATTCACAAGAGACCGGAAATCATCAAGAAACACCAAAACGCCACCACTGCCAACAAAATCTCATACAATGAAGGCAAATAAAGTGAGAAAGGGGTCTCACTTTAGGCTTAAAGGAGGTAAACGGTGGTGGACTGGAGGGCGTGGAGGTGGAGCAGGAAAGCCGGCGGAGCAGACGGAGCAGGCGAGCAGCAGAGGGCGACCGGGAGAGGGAAAGGGAGAGGGCGACCGGGAGAGGGAGATTGGGCTTTGCTAGGAGGCGGTGGAGGCTGTGGAGCGACGGCGTCACGGTGAGGCGGGCGAGGAGGTGGAGGTGGTGTTTAGGGTTTAGTCTCGCAGACTGGGGAGGCTGTCGAGCGCAGCGCTGGGATATACTCGACAACTTTAGCCGACGATCAAAATAAATATTTCGTAGGCTAAAGCTATAAAATCTCATCGGCTAAGACTAAACTCGTCGGCTAAATGTTGAAATTCATCGACTAAACCTTTCAAATTCGTCGGCTAAACCCTTGAAATTCGTCGGCTAAAGTACTTTTTATACATTGAGCAAATTGTGATTGTGATTATCAAACTTGAGAAACAGAAATCCGACCGTCAGATCTGACCATCATGATATAATACATGTATGGGAAAAAATTCAACTTGATCCGACAAGGTTAAGGGCTCGATCCGGACGGTCAATCTCGTAAGTCAAACCCCTAAACGCACGGAAAAGGTTATTGGACCGTCCAAATTTCGTATTTTGGCCAGACCTTCAACTGAAAATAGTTTTAAATCGATGAGACGCAACAAGTCATATAAAAATTTTACTGAAAATAACCACCGCCATAAGGGCTACCCATAGGGAGAAAGAATGGAAAATTGCATTGACCGCAACTATCGGCACCGAGACTTTACCGGAATACCTTGATTTTTCAACCGTAGACGTATTTCACCATTCTGGTCACATCTTATTTCACGACTTTTTTGCGTTTGAAGGTTCTACGTTTAGTTTGTTTTTGAAACAGAACATTTACTTAACACTAGGTAAACAAGTTATACATTAGTAGGCATGTTGTGATTGTGATGATCAAACTTGAGAAACGAAAATCCGACCGTCAGATCTGACCGTCATGATAAAATACATGTATGGGAAAAAATTCAACTTGATCCGACAAGGTTAAGGGCTCGATCCGGACGGTCAATCCAGTAAGTCAAACCCCTAAACGCACGGAAAAGGTCATTGGACCGTCTAAATTACGTATTTTGCCCGGACCTTCAACTGAAAATAGTTTCAAACCGATGAGATCCAACAAGTCATATAAAAATTTTAAGGTTTAGGGTTTACGGTTTAGTCGATGAAATATTAGGGTATTCGTCAGCTAACCTCATTTTAGCCGACGAATTATGACTTATTTCGTCGGTAATTCGTCGGCTAAGATGATTTAAGCAGACGAATTATGGTATATTTCGTTGGCTAAAGTATAAAAAATACATTAAAAAAACAGAAGGTTTAAACCATACTAACTTCTTGTTCATATATCACCAAAATTCATATAAAATAACAGAAATATGAATTCAACATATATAAACTATAAAGGTTAATTATACATTCTTTTTTATTACAAATTAATGTAATCAGAATTAAAACTAAAGCTCGTAATCAGAATCATCCGATGAGTTTTCTTCGGTGTCAGAATTAATTTCTAGTAATCTATGCATTTCCTCATCGCCAGAGTCTCCGTCTGTTTCTTGATTTGGATCAACATCAATAAGCCTTGGCTCTTCATCACGAATTCGCACCGAACGACCTGCTTTAAAATTACTAAGGCGAACGGCAGAGGAGTTAGGAATACCTATTGCGCTGGGCTCTTGATACGCAACATCTTCTTTTTCATCTTCGGTCTCTCCAAGTGTAGCCGCCCGGTAAATGTTTCGAGAGTGCACAAGGTTGACTACTTTCCACGCATCACCCTTAGCAAGGTCATCAAGATAAAACACTTGTTTTACCGATGTGGCAAAAACGAACGGGTCACCTTCATAAGAACTTGTAGTAGTGTTCACCGATAATATTCCGTACTAATCGGTCTTCATGCTCTACGGCCTAGTACCAAACCATCTACACTTGAAGAGGTGCACTATCATGCCTTGCCCATAAACGAGTTCCACCACTGAATGGAGAACACCGTAATAGTCAATTCCATTCCGCCCACCATGCGCCATCACCCCAGAATTCTGTGTTCTCCATCTGCTGTCTCTCTGTTCACATATAAATTGCACGCCATTCACCTTGCACATAAGATAAACTCTTGACATTATCAGCTTCATCGCTAGAAGTCTTAGTTCGTGCGACTAATTTGGGTGACCATCAAATTGAATATGGTTCATCTGCAACCAACCATTCAACTGTAAATATGGATAATTATGCAATAAACATAAAGACGTACAGAAATATTGAATTACGTACTCAGCCGCCAAAATAGTTTACGAACTCCCTGTTGTGGTAATCGAGATCACCTTAAATGTCTGGACAATTTAGATGGATGTCTTTCCAGTATTCAGCTTCTGGACAGTTAATCAATACCCACTAGTGGGCAATGACTAGCTCATGTGGTTGCAACTTGTAGGAGTCTGGCAAAATTCCATAAACTTCAACATCACTGGAGAGTATGGAAATATTGAACTTCGGTACATCTACCGGTATAGTTTGCGGAGTTTCCTTCAATGCTCCTAAATACAATTTCATGTAGGTGACGCACTCGTGCGTAATATATGTTTCAGCTATACATCATTCAGGCGCGGATTTATTAGCCACATAATCTTTGTAGTCTCCAAGTTGCCTATAAATCAAATTGCAAAGTGTTATGATTATTCAACATGTATATATATTGAGGAATTCAGGTGTAAAAAACATACATTTCCATGGGATACATCCAAGTGTAGTATACTGGACCGGTAAACAACAATTGCTCGGGAAGATAGATCATCAAGTGAGGCATGATGTCAAAAAAATTTGGAGGAAATATCCTCTCAAATTTATACCTGATATAAATGATGTCCTCTTACATTTCCCGGATGTTAGATTTTTTCACTTCCCGTGTGCATAACTTCTAGAAGAATCTTGCCAACGCTACTAACGGCTCCACCACCAGACGGGGAAGGAATGGTCGAATGAAAACAGGGAAGAGACGTTGTAGCAGGATATGACAGTCATGACTCTTCAACCCGTACATCTTATTGTCCCGGAAGTTCACACACCGGGCTATATTTCCTGCATAGCCTGAAGGATACTTCACACAACTCATCCACCTGAAAATTACGTTCTTCTGGTCAGGCTTCACGGTGTAAGGTCTCATCAAATGCCTGTGCATCGAACCGTCATTCGTGATCATATGGAAGGAGAGTACGGTGACCCAATTTGCATATCTTGTTGCAATGACTGTTGCTCCCCTCATCGCTAAGGCACTCTAGACAAGCCTTGTATCCCCTAACAACGTTGCCCGACAACATCCCACGGGCAGGAATATCACTGATGGTACCAACAATCATGACATGCATCTGGAACATCTCGTGCATATACTTGTCATAAGTGGGATGACCAACTTTCCACAAAAACTTAAGCTCTTCAATTAAAGGTCTCAAATACACATCGAGACACTTCTCTGGATAACCGGGCCCCAGAATCAACAAACTCAACATATTGTATTCCTTCTTCATGCACATCCATGGAGGAAGGTTGTACGGTACCAAAATCACCGACCATACACTGTATTGAAGACTCATGTTGCCAAAAGGGTTGAACCCGTCGGATGAGATTTCGAGCCTCACATTTCGGACCTCTGACACAAAATGAGGAAACCCCCTGTCTATATGCTTCCAAGCCTCCCCGTCAGTAAGGTGTATAAGGGTATCTTCGTCATGCAATTCCCTATCAGCGTGCCAACTCATAGCTTCGGCCGTGTGTGAAGACATGTACAACCGCTCCAGCCTATCCCTCAACGGGAAATACCGAAGTACCTTCACAGGTTTCCTATTGCCTGCAGGAGTCAGCTTATACCTGTCAGTGTGACATACCGGACATGCGTCAAGGCCACCAAGGTCATTCCCTTCTGGATCTTTACCCTAGAAGACAACGCAGTCATATCTGCATGCATGGATCTTGATGTAGGAAAGCCCAAGATCTTTCAGGATACATCGGACCTTATGATGAGTGGGAGGAAGACGATGACCGTGGGGCAGCATCGAAGCAGTGTACTGTAGATAATCATCAACAGCCTTCACGGTCGATTTTGTCTCAACTTTAATCTTCATTACGTCCACACTTTCAAGAACGGTCTTCTGACAACCGGGATACACAGGGGTCTGTTGGAAAGCAAGCAGTTTGTTGTACTTGTCAATCCCAGCAGTGTTGACAGCTTTAGGGAAGGGCTACACCGGCTCAGACATATTTTGTCCTTGAGCGCATACACCGCTCTCATAATGAAACATGTCGTTGATGAAGGCCGTTGTTGGATCGTTGGATGTACTGTCCGTCTCAGAAAATTGCTTATGATCATGCGGATCCTCTGATGATGTTTTACCGTGATATAACCAACATGTGTACTTCTCCCAAAACCCGTTACTCTTCAGGTGCTGCCATACTTTGTCAATCGCAAATCGATGCATATCGCTGCGACACTGACATTTCGTGCACGGGCAATAGAAAATTGTATTTCCGTTAGCATTAGTCAGCGCATATTCCAGAAAACTCATAACTTTTTTACCATATCTTTTGTCTCATTTTAGAAGCGAAATCCAACTCTTATCCATATCCTGAAAATATAACAAAATATATATGTATAACGCTAGCTAATTATTAATTAAATTTTACGCCATATATAAAATCTTAATTCATTTAGTATATATTCTACGTACTACAACTAATTAATAACAAATTAATTAACACATATATATACTTAATAATTACATAACAATATTATATATCAACATCATCACAAAATCATCATCAACTCATATCATCAATAATTTCATACCATCAACACAATATTATAAATTAATTAACATATATATATATCAGCCCCCTTCCATTAAGGGATTCCTATTTTTGGCCACTTTCTAGGGATAGGGCATTACACCACTTCCCAATTGAATTTTTACATCTCCACCGTTCATATCTTAGGTCTATATGAGTAGATCACCTCTACAAAATTTCATATGATTTGGTGATCGTTAAGACTTTCAAAAGTTTGATTTAGTTTTTAATT
>NC_020496.1:3480015-3485236 GCF_000184155.1 Fragaria vesca subsp. vesca | reverse complement strand
ATCACCAAATCATATGAAATTTTGTAGAGGTGATCTACTCATATAGACCTAAGATATGAACGGTGGAGATGTAAAATTATAATCGGGAAGTTGGTGTAATGCCCTATCCCTATAAATGGCTTAAAATAGGGATCCCTCGTTGGAAGGGCCCTAAAGCTCTATAATTCGTCGGCCTGGTTTTTTTATTTTCGTCGGCTAAAGCCTTTCTTCTAGTAGTGAGAGAGCATGCTAGCGTCTTCAAACTCCATAGAACGACGACTGTGATAAATTTTGGGTTAGGGTTTATGAAGTACGTGTTAATCCAAAACAAAAACATTAAAGAAAAAGAATTTGTAATTTGTAACAACTTATCGTTCGTTGCTGTAATTTTACATCAGTGTATTTTGGTCTTTCAATAAATCAATAACGTGTGGAGTGAACAAAAAGGTTTGTGGGGTGGCAATAGACACACCTAGGGCTGCCACTCGGTCGGTTCGAATCGGTAATGGGCGTTACCAACTTCAAAACCAAAGCTTTCGGTAATGAAATATGACTTTCAATTACCAAACCAAAAACTTCGGTATGAGATAAATCTTACCAACTTCGGATGTCGGTTTTTCGGTATTACCAAACTTCACAACAAATATATTTTCAAAATATAACAAAACAATACAAAACTATAAAATTTAAATATCACTTGAGTTTCTAGAGTCTGATAATACATATACAAAAGATATATAGTCATTTCAGTACACATTATCGAGTATGGTTTAATTTTCTACCGAAATAGTCAGAATGTAAATGTTTCCAAATTTTTATAAATAAGTTATGTGTCATCTATGTGAAAGTATGTGTGTGGAAGAGTCGACCAAAATAAGTCACATAAGGGCAGTAAAAGCTTTTTTATGTAATAAATGACGTTAAATTATGGTTGACCGCTTTGATCAAGACCCGAGCATTATTAAGTACAATTGAATTTTCTATCATAATTGTATTATACTATAATGATCACATCAGACGGTCGAATTTTAATTTTTTGAATTGTAATCATTGGAACCACAACATGTCTGGTAATATGGTATAACTTATTTAGTAAGTTATATGCATATGTACATCTTTGTGAACCAACTACAAAGAGGAAGCAAAATTTTTAAAAACCTTGTGAACTATGATGTGATCAATATAATGAAATACGACTATGGTAGAAAAATTAGGTATTTTTGATAATATTTTGGCCTTGATCAAGGCGACTAACCCTATTTACGCTTGTGCTTCCTATGGGGAGCCCTATCATCAAGAGAGGTAAAAACATTCCTAAATTTTTACATGGGCGGTTACATGTCATCTAAGTGGGTTTGTCTATGTGTGTGTGTGATGAATCGACTAAGACGGGCAGGTAAGAGCGTTTTTATATAACAAGTAACATTGAATTAAAGTTGATCGCTTTAATTGAGACCCGAATGCTACCAAGTATAGTTGAATTTTTCTATTCATTGTCTTGTTTTTTACTAAATGGTATATACAATTGAAAACGTGAGATAAGATTATTAGTCTGTGTGTTTTTAGAAATGTAAGTCTTTAAATAATTAGAATTTCGGTAAATTCGGTATTTACCAAAAACCAAACCAACTTTTTCGGTATTTCTCGGTTTCGGTTTTTTTGATTTCGATTACCAAAATTCGGTTTACCAAATCATAAATTTTCGGTCGGTTTTCGATCGGTTTGGTATTTACCAAACCAAGTGGCAGCCCTACACACACCCTAACTTTATTGCCATAGAACCATATGACCAATTATTGCTAGGTCAGACAGGAGTAAACTCCATTACAATATAAAGAGTAAACTTTTTATTCTCTTATAACTAAAACTAAAAGGAAAAACTAAAAACCGTCGAAAAAGGTAGACAATACTAAAAAAAATTAACCTACACAAGCTAACTCAAAGTATCTAAACATCAACATGAGACCTAAAGACCTGGCCAACGGTATACCTGTCCAAATGAGTAGGGGATCACCTAGATCAATTTGTGTAGGGATCTTTGTTCGTTCCTCAAGTTAATTACTCCCCATTGGCCTCAGGAGTGGTAGCTTGCTCCAATCTGCTTGAGCCAGAAGCCATGGTATCTGATGTCGGATTTAGGGACATCACATCTAGGGAGCTCAATAAATAGGCCCCTACCCTTTAGACCCTTCATAGGTGGAAAAACGAGGTCTTCAACTACGAAATGAAGGTCTTCATGATTACCATTACTCAGGCTTCTAAAAGGCCCCGCCTAGGACCTCTTAGTTCCTGCCTAGGCTCTAGGCTGAAACAAGCCGCCTCTCTTTTCTTTTAGGCCTTTGTGCTAGTCTGTGGGCAATTAGGCGGCCGCCTAACCTGCCTAGGCTACTAAGCTCTCCGATTATTTTTTATTTTTATTTTTTTGTGATGGGGTTTATATTGTGAGGAGCATGAAAGTATAAGAGTGAATGATGTGTTTAGAATTAAAAGTGTATAAAAGCATCTTTAGCAATGTTAGCCATTTTTTAGTTAAATTTTAGTCAAATTAGCTAAAATGTCATTCTGGCTAGCTATTATGAAATTTTATTTAAAACTCGCAAATGCACGAATCGGTTTGTAGTATAGCTTATGCAAGCACGAGGTCGTTCCAACTAGGGATTGTTAATCAATTGAAATCTTAACTTAATTAATCTAAACTAAGAACATAAGATCATGATAACAATTTAAAGAAATAAATAAACAAACAATGATGAATGAACCTAGAGTGTCAGAATCAACCACTAACAATCTTATTTATGTTTTGATGCAACTAACAGACTCTTTCGTTTCTCTAGATGACAATTCCCGTATCTAAGTCTAGGTACGACATTTAAACCATAGTTTTCCTTAAGCATATGATTCTCTCCAGGTACGGCAGAGGTCGTATATCTTAGCATGTAGTCTATCCAGTTACGGCATAAATTTAACATGTAAGACTTATTACGTTCTAGAAAACAACAGAATCATGCAAACCATTACTTCAGTTACGACAATAATATAATTCACAACTCTTAATCACAAAAAGCTAATTTGAATTATATTGCAGTTACGCCTCAAATTCGTCTTCTAATTACTAGATGCAAAAAGCCCTAAGGTGATCAATCAAATAACTCAAACATATAGCATTAATTAAAATAGTGACTAAGAATTCATCATGAAGAAACTATAAATCTATTAATCAATCAACAAAAACATAAACAATCATACTAGGGCATTATCCTAACCCTAGAAAAGGTTTAACAAAAGATAACTAAGGAAAATATAACGAAAACATAAAAAGAATGAAAAGGTGAAGGGTGGATGAATCTCTGCTCCTTTAGGCATATATAATGTGCTCTCGAGACCTTCCTTCATGTGAAATTTGTGCTCCCTTAACTAGAGAATGTTTACTACTCATCTTTGACTATAAGTTTCCTTGTAAGACTTGGATTCAGACTCCTTTCTTGATATGGAATGGGAAAACCTTGAGATATCTCTTGTAGAATTAGGAATACATGTACTCCTTGAATCCTTATCTGCATCATTGTCCTTGAAGCATTAGGGTTGACGATCTTATGCCACGGAACTTGAGTTCTCCACAAATGTTTACAAACACGAGCACATCTTTTGATCTGACCTTTCTTCATTCAAACGATCATAACACGGTCTAGAAGTATCGAAATCGAGATCCGTAAACTTCTACATAAAGTAGACATCTATGGCTTTCCAATTATATAAGGCTCATGGTCTAATTTGATCTGAGTAATTCCCAGTAATTCGATAAAGTTAGACAGTCTGCTCAGACAGAATCTGACACTTGGGATTGCAGTCGCCTTTTAATCTTTTTTTGCGCATTTTAGCTCCTTTTCTTCTATCTACGATACAAACCTACAAAAACACTAAATTAACGTAAATAAGTCATAAAGAAGATAACTAAACACAAATGTCAAGCATAAGAGACTTAGAAATATATGACAACATAAGCAAATCACTAGCCACTTTAGAAATGCGGCTGCATCAATGCTCTCTATTTTAGCTAGAATTACATCAACATTATTATTCAAATAAAGATTAAATAGTTTAAATATATTTATATATCACGTAAAATATCTTACAATGAATGTATTAAATTATAGCTAGCCTCATCTAAGTCATCTCGCTCTCTATATTTAGCTAGCGAGATAGTTAAAAGTCATAATAGCTAAACTTTGGCTAATCTGCTGGAGCTCTAAAAATATCAAAAAAACCTAAACACGCTCTCTAAAATAGTTAAAAGCTAAAATAGAGAGTATGCTAAAGTTGCTCTAAGAAAATTATGCTAAATTTTGGATAATGCAATCCTATAAATGAGTCTCACAAGATTTATGTTGAATAATTTATCCATATTTGACTGTTTTCAAGTATTTGGGTATATAAAAAATATATATATTTTTAATTAATAAATCTTAAAAAAAAGGGAAAATGCCCATTTAGTACTAATTCAAACCCCCTATTTCCCATTCCAATGATAACCTTTTGCATTAGCCCATTCCAATATAAGGTAACAATTTTTATGCCTAAATGCACAAATCTTTATACCCAAATGCACAAATCTTTACTAAAGTCTTAACAAACCATATTATTTTAAGACTATTTTGCCCCCACCTCTTCAACATGAAAAGACTTGGCCGGAACCTCGGACTCCGGTCACCGGCTGCTGGACACCGGACTCCGGTCACCGACCGCCGGATTCCGGTCACCTGAATTTCCCCGACCGCCGGATTTCGGTCACCGGATTTTCCCCTGTAACCAGTTACTGATCCCCAATAATCAGTTACTGACCAGTTAATGACCCATAATAACCAGTTATTAACCCACAGTAACTAGTTATTAATTAATTACTGACACCTAGTAACCAGTTACTGACCCCCAATAACTTTTAGTTTTCAGTTACTGACACCTAGTAATCATTTAGTTTTCAGTTACTGACACCCGATAATCACTTAGTTTTCAGTTGCTGACACCCAGTAATCACCCAATAATCACTTATTGACCCCCAATAATCAGGTTACAAACCTCAAATAATAACTCATTAGCCCCAATAATCACTTATCAATCCTTAATAATCACTTATCAATCCTAATATTCAAATGTAAGGATAAAAAATAAAAAATAAAAAGACGAGTACACAACAACAAACGATCTCTATTGTCACCAGAAAAATTCTCAGGCACCCCGCATCAAA
>NC_020496.1:3471508-3479760 GCF_000184155.1 Fragaria vesca subsp. vesca | reverse complement strand
GAGAGAGAGAGAGGAAACCAGATCGGGAAGAGAGAGAGAAGAAGAAGAAGAAAGAGATAAAAACTGTGTGGATTTAATTAAACACATGGTAATAATGTCTTTTTCTCAAGAATCATTGGAATGGGCACAAGGATAAGACTTTAATTGGAATGGGCTTTAGTTTTCAAATATTTGGGCATTAGGGCATTTTCCCAAAAAAAATCGTCTATTCCCCGCCTAGGTTGTCCAGCCTCTAGGTTGCGTGTTACCGCCCACCTACCGCCTTTTAGAACATTGCTATTACTATAAGTTTAGACCGGAAGATATGAAAGTACAACATTCTCATTACTCGTTTCACATTTGAGGATTACAAGATGCTTGATGAGGAAGGCAGTGGAGAAAGATGGATTGTTGTAAAAGTGATGATGCATGTTCGGCTGAAAATTGCGGATCATTGATCATAGAATACCATGCATGACTTGTGGATGTTGAGATATAAATCCCACATCTGATATAAATCACACTTCATCCATTGTCAATTGGTATTAGATATGAACCTCAGACTACTTCATCATGATATTAGAACGGGTTACCCACGTCCACGTGTGAACACATAACGGCCACACAGACTCCACGTCACTCAAATAGCTAGTTGTCCACGGGTTAGGTTTGAAAATTCGTCACACGTGTGGTAGTGTGTTGAGATATGAATCTCACATCGAGAATATGAGACCTTACTTGGTATAAGGATTTAAGTCACTCCATCAATTATTAATTGATTTTGGATGTGAACCATGATCTACTTTATCAGTGGATACACTTAAATCGCAATAAAGATATAGGAAACGTTCTTGATAGGATTAGCATCACTATCTCTTCTGTCATCTTGCAGGGCTCTACCATTTTTTCTCTCTGTCCTTTCTTTTGTGTCTTCTACCTCTCCCTTATAAATTATATCTGCATCTTAGACCAAAGGTGAAACCCCATTATTAGAGGAAATTGCTAGCCATCCTAGACCAAAGGTAAACTCATTACATATTAGCAATTAAATGATTATATTTATGTACAATTCAATAGCTAGCCGTCAATAAAGATGCATGTAGGGATGGCAATGGGGCAGGTCGGGGATGGAGATCACAATACCATCCCCATCTCCAGAGTCATACTCAACCTCCATTCCCTCCCCAAGTTCCAATAAAAATAAAATGGGGATTTCCCGTCCCTATCCCCATTGGGGACTAGGCCTCCATCTTCGTCCCAATCTCTTTTTATTATATGAGAAATTGATCTAAACGGTATACGAACTTTTGCTTCTTATAAACTTTAGTATCTTAAGTTTCAAAAATATTATAAAGGTATATGAAGTTCTAACCTCGACTAAACTTTAGTACCTAAACTTTAGATCTGTTACGTCGTCTGCCAGCTGGCACTGCAGAATGTAAAAATACTAATTTACCCTCTCTCTTTTTCCTTCTCTTTCTTCCTTGTTCTTCCTCAGATAATACAAAATGATTTTTTTTTTTCTTAAAAAAAAAAAGCAGAACCTCAGACCTTGGAGTTAGCTAGCTGACCGTCACGGGCCATGCCCTCCGTGACCGACGCCAGCTTCTGTAGATTCAACCCGACGAAACAGAAATTGGGGCATCAGTTTCGCGGGCAAACAACTCTTTAGGAGCTGCGGCGGCGGTGGAGGCGGTGGCGGAGTGGAAGAGTGAGAATGAAGACTCCATTGTTGATGATGGTGGTGGTGCCGAATCAAAAATCCGCCGAAATAGACTTTCCTTTTTCTGCTCACCCAATATCCCAATACGCCGACACCTTTTTCAACAAACCCACTACCTCTTCTCATCTTAATCATCAATCCCACATAATTCCTCCCTGCTCAGACACAGAGCAATAGGCAAAAGGAAGCAAAGCAAAAAAAAAAAAAAAAACGTTCCTAGAAACATTCCTAGAATTTACAGACATAGAGCAAACACCAAAACAAATCCAAAATAAACTTTTTCTCTTTTTTTTTTTACAGAGTATAGAGAGAGACCCAGAATCCCAGATAATTGAAGGCGCTTGATATCAATGGTGGTAATGAGGCACAAAAATAGAGCAGAAATGGTTATTAAGAAAAAAATTAAAAACTAAAATAAAGCTGAAAATACGGATGTGCCCATCAAAAATTGACAGGTAACAGACGATATAACAGAGATAACGGCACTAGTACTAAAGTTTAGTCGAGGTCAGAACTTCATATACTTTTTTGATATTTTCGAAATTTGAGATACCAAAATTTATAAAGAGTAAAAGTTTGTATATCGTTTGGATTAATTTCTCTTATTATATTGCCTTTTTAAAATCAAAATCTGAAGCCAATAGAACTATAACATAAATATATATAGATCGAAATTCAAGAGGCAAGGAGAGAATGACAGGATTGGAATTTTGTTTATGATGCTAAGGGTTTATATGGTTGGTTTTATACTTTGAAATTGTAGTCATTAAATAAAGAATTAAACGTGTATATTTATTATCTATATTAAAAAGTTACATTAGCATAAAATTAATATATATATATATATATATTTATTTAAATTAAATATATGTTTATATATTAGGATGGGTTTGGAGATGAGGATCACAATACCATTCTCGTCCCATCTCAATTGTAGATCCCCATTGCCCATTAATTTCCGATTAGTCTTCCCATTAGAGGCGGGTATCTAATAGAGCCCTACCCCGTTGGGGATTATTGTCATCTCTGGATGCATGCAATGAAGGATATTGGGAAGCTAGAGAAACCCGATCACCTTCACCTTCATATATAGGTGACTTTTGATGGCAAAGGGTGCACTCGGAAACGATATTGTAGATGCTCTCTATGAGGTCAGTTTTTATATCTCACCGGAAATGCTTCAAAATAAACATATTATATAAGAGTAGTGCTACATATACCAAAAAATAATATCAAACATCAAAACCGGCCAATTGAAAAACAAAAAGATCGATCTTTGCAAATTTCTTCTTCTTACTAAAAAAAAAAAAAAAGAAAAAAGAAAAAAGAAGTGTTTTATCTGGCTCTTCATATGTGCCTTCAAATATGTAATTTTTCAATCTACTGTCCTACTGGTACAAAAAGAAAGATATCAAAATAAAGCTTTTAGGCAATGGAATCATCTATTTGTGAAGTTAGTTTATATAAATCTTCTTAAGAAATCATGCATCTTGCTCTGAATTTGAAATTCACTACTACAATATGCCGCAACAGCCACATTCAGATGGCCACAAATGAAACCAAGTGTGGGTATTTGCACTGTTTGAGTGGGAAACACTTAAAATCTCCCACGGTTAGTTACAAATGTTGCCGAGTAAATTTTTTATTGCCTTCCCATCTTCTTCTCATCTCTCTTTTTTTTTTTTTGTATACTATTCTTTCTTCTTCTTCTTCTTCTTCTCCTTCTCATCTCCTTCGAATGATCATTCTCATACCAAACAGAATAAAAATCAGTCCTTCAGTCTCTTGGCTTTAAGTGGATCGGATCTACCACTTTCTTCTAACCTAAGATCCCCAATTTCAAAACCCTAACATCTTCCGATCTCCCTTCAGCACCACGGCCAGATTTTGAGAGTCAAGATCAAATCACCAATGGGTCCTATATTTCCAAGTTCACTTGGACAATACCAACTCGTCTACTCCTCCTTGTACTCCCTAAACCATCCAGCCCTTCGACGAATAATCTTTCACTTCGATCTTTTTGATTTCTTCTCTTCTTAATTTCTACCAATTTCCTCTAATCCAAGATCCCTATTATGCCATTCGAAACCCTAAGCTCTCCTGATCTCCTTCAGCATCTATGGCTACCGAATTTAGAGAGTGGAGCATTGATAGAGATCTGGAGAGAGAGAGAGAGAGAGAGAGTGAATAAGGCCGCTTCGATTCCACACGCAGGTGGCTATTGTGTATCGGAGCAGTGGTAGATGTTGATGGAGAAAAAGCCTTTGAGTATGAGGGCGGCGATGATGATGGTAATCGAGGGGCTCAGCTATAATTTGAGGTGAGTGATTCATTAGATAATATGGGGGAGAGGGGAGGAGGCTAACCTGCAGGGAAATCAACTCTTCTCTTGTGAGTAAATTTTGATGCTTCAGATTGAATTGGATTTGGGTTTATTCGATATTCGTTCAGACTTTACATCCCCATATATAATAGAGCGATAGTTGAAGTATATATCATGAAAATTGCATTTCTTCGTTTCAGGTTTTACTTGCAGCCGCCACTGATTGCAAACACATCTACTTCTTGCCTTCATATGGGACGTTCCTATGGTATTTGTTGCCCTCAACTTATCATCTCTTTATGTACTGGGATTTCTTCTTGTCTCTATTTCAATTGTTAATTTTCTTTTTTATTTTGTCCTAATTCATTGTGTTTGAACATGTTATATCCCAATATTAACTATATTTAGATTGGCATTTAAGCTAACCTTTCCCCAATTATTTGTTAGTCTATTCTCAATGTCAACTTTTCTACTAAGTCTAACCATGTGCTTGTGACTTTTCATTTGTTTTTGCCTATACAAGTTTTGACAGCATGATTAAGTTCCCCAATTCTGCTATGATAAAGTAAGTTCTTCTTGATCTTTTTGTTGCTAAAGTTATGCCTTTTACTAAAATGCATCTGGAATGCTGATTGGTAGCTGGAAAATTATCAGAATGGACTGCATGAATTAAAGAGCATGAGCAGATGAGAATATGTATGTGACTTGCCAATGTTGTTTGCTTGCTAGCTTTTCAGATGTAGCTTGGTAAGTTTAGTGGGGTTATTATTCCTGTTTTCCTTTTGAAAAAAAGAAAAGAAAAAGGCATTGCTTAAACATCTACATGAACTATTGTCTTCGGTTTACTGAGTTTGGTGCTTTCCATATTTCTATTTAGCTTTCTCTCTCAGTTTGTTAGGCTCTAACATGATTTAGATTAATCTTATATTACATGTCAACTGGTTGGGAATTATCCATTTGTTAGTTTGGCCAACTACTTGCTTCCTATTTACTACTATCTCCTCTGATTTCTTTGAATAAAGGTCCTTTGCATTGTTTCACGGCTCATGAATGTTTTGCTGCCTTGTGAATTCATTAGTATATTTGAGGTCCCTTTGGACTTATGTATAATGATCTTTATATATATGGGGTAGCTTATAATAGAATTCATTCTGACACATATCAACGTATATTTTATCAAGTGTTATTGCAGCGGCGATCTATTGTGAACAAACAGAGTTGGCCAAAGCGTAAGATGATTCACACAACTGGTACAACTTCTTTTTCTCAAATCAGGAACATATATGCAAGTCATATTTATTTTTTAATAAATACATGTTCTATTATCATGCAAAGTGTTATGAAGTATAAGAACTTAGTTGTGGAGTAACATGAAGCCTTTGTATAGGGATATCACATTCTGGTCAGTAAGATATTAGCTGCTATGCATAGATATCTGTAGAAAATGTGTTTACCTGTGATATTTGCTATTAATGAATCTTATTAGAATAAAAGTAGACAGCATAAGAAGAGTAATGTAGATTCTTCTGCATTTCAAATAATCTCAAAGCATATCAGGTAAGATAATGAAATGAGGGATATAGCATTTTGGTCCTCAGAAATGAGCTGCTAGTAATATTGAAGGGGAAGGAATATCTATAAATTCATCTATAAATGCTTTCTGTGAAAGATTGTTAATCACTACTCTTATTAGAATAAAACTGCACTGATGGCAAGGACTGTTTTGGTTCACCTCCAGGCACCTAATTAAGTCATCATACTTTTTGAATAAGTACATGTTCAAATGAGTTCACATTCCAACAGCAACATATTAATTAGTACGTACTCCTATTGAGTCTATTCTTATATGGTTTTAACAGTCTGTTTTTTAGTCAAGCACTGATGAAAAATAACATCTATTATTGGTATTACATTCTCATATTGATATTTTATGTTTTTCTTTATTAGATTATTTATGGTTCGTATATATGCAGAAAAATGAAAATGGAGGTGTAATCCCAGACCGTTGCAAATTGTTTGAGATTACCATGTCCACACTCTGAAAGCCACAAGCTATTGTAAGCATAAGTTCTGTCTTCTTAATCATTATCAGGAATGTCTTAAACCTACTCATGGTATGATACTTGACGTAATGTGATAAGTTATATATGATGTTTTGACATAGGAACTAATGAAGGACAATATTGAGAAGATGAAGGCTTCAAAGAGGGCATCTCAAAAGAAGTCTGATTTAGTTTGTATATGGATTTAGTTTGTATATGGTAGTGTTCAACTATTATTTGTACTGATCTATCATCTTTTTCTATATTAGTTAGCTATTGAACCAGTGGTCTGGTTTATGTAATATGAAAGTACTAAATTATGGATTCAATATATTAATCCATTTATTTTGTTTACACATTTGTTGTTTTGAAACATATTTATGTGGAATGAGCGTACTGAACGTGTAGAGGATCTGGAACAAATTTAGAATGATTTTACAACCAGGATGCAGTAAAAAAAATTGACTATGCAGGTAGGGGTAGAATTTTATTCAAATGCAGTAAAAAAAATTGACTATGCAATTGTAACAGTGCAATTGAGATTCTTTTTTCAACAAAACAGTATAATTGAGATTGATCGCCAATAAATAAAATAAGATTATTTAATAAGTTGTTTAGGCAGAAGGCCCACATAATGTCAGAAGTGGAACTAACCCACATTTGAATACATATGTGGCTTTTTTTTTTCAGAATGCAACGGCCCTGTTGCCCACGCTCTTGGAAAGTGTTGCTGCATTGTTGCAAAGGGCATTGGACACGGACAAGTGTTGCTTTTTCCCTATATTGCCACACTTAATGAATGTGGTTATTGCTAAGATTTGTAGTAGTGATTCTGAGTTGCCAACAACAGGTGATCAATCTATTGTTAATGGAGAGCATCATAATGACAAAATTCTTAAGCTGAAAAGTATGTTGAGGAGGACTAATAGATGAAGAACCAATATGCTTAATTTTCAAACCTTCTCCATTGCCAATAGTAATTGAGTTGAAAGACTCATAAGGCTTAGCAATGGAAAGATTTCTAAAATCAGCAGTCATATGGTGAGTTGCTCCTGTGTCACCAATCCAAACATCACCTTGAGATTGAGAAGTGTTAGCACCAGGTTGATTCTGAGCTGTCATAGCTGTAACTCATAAGACTTCGGGTCTTAATCATGTGACTGTTCTGAGTTTGTTGTGGTTTGTTTAAGCTCTAGCTTCCTCTCAATTTTGATTTTGATCTTGAAAAACCTAGATCTGTTATTTTTTGTTGAATCGAAGCTGTTTCTGAAGATTATATAGCTATTCTAGCTCTCGGTGCTTGAAATCTCTTATGCGATCTATGTGTTGAAACCTGTAGCTCAATTTCTAGGTCGATATGTATTGATTCTCTTGTTTTGATGCAATAGCTCATAGATTGTGCTTTGGTTTATGAACCCTTGTGCTCGATGCTAGGTTTTGATAGAAAATGGTGAAGTGTTACAGTAGTGTGGTTTTTAGTGGAGTAAAAATCAGTTTTCTGTGGAAGTAGATGTTATTGTAGAGTAGATCTTGTAGTTGACAGTAAAAGTGGAGTGTAGATGTCTCTTGTGGAGTAGATCTTGGTCGAGTTTGTGGAAGAGTAGAGTAGAAGTCTTTTGTGGAGTAGTTTTTGTTGCTTTCGTAAAGATTGAGTAAAGAGTAGAGTTTATGTGGAGCAGATTCAGTGGCTATGACTAGTGCATGTGTAAGAATTTTCTGTGTTCAGTGTGTCACGCCCCGAATCTTAATTTTTACCTTTATTACTGGCATAGTGATCACAAGAGTTTTTACCGTGTTCGTCACTAAGTGTGTAATTTAATTAATTCCCAGAGGGTGTTGAGGGACTAATATTTTGAGGGAATTATTCTAAGGAAGAATTTTTGACGACAGTAAAAAAAATAGTAATTTTTGTTAGTAAAAGGTAATTTTATTGGGGTATTATTTCGGGGTGTTGAATTTTGGAATTTTGGGTTAAAAGGAGTGTTGGGTCGGCTGGGCCGAGCCCAACCCATTTCTCCTTCTTTTTCCTTTCTCTCTCTCTCTCTCCCGTTTCTCTCCTCCCACCGAAGTTCTTCTCCCTCCACCCCGGGAAAAATTCACCACCGCTGCCCGCCGCCGTCCGGCCACCAGCTGCCGCCGCTCCAGCCCAGATCGGACCCCGTCACCTCCTCTTCCTTCCCGGCCT
>NC_020496.1:3458911-3471488 GCF_000184155.1 Fragaria vesca subsp. vesca | reverse complement strand
TTCGGCTAAATTCGATTTCGTTAGGGAGGTTTGTTTAATTGAAAGTTTTAAGGATTTATGGTTGTTTGTGTTCGATCGACATGGTTAGGCTTAGAATTGGAGTTTGTGTTAGTCATGAAAGTTGTAGAGGAGATTGAGAGGAAGATTCTGTTAAAATTTGGTAGCATTTGCAGGTCGCCGGAAAACGGCTGCCGGCCGCCGCCGGTTAGGAGATTTTTAGGGTTTTAAAATGTGGAATATTAAGAGGAGTATATTGGTGTGATTTATGGAATTTTTGGATGAGATTTGGTTCGGTTTGTGAATTTCCGAAGTTAGGTATTTTTGGCGGTTAATTAATGTAGAATCCGGCCGTAGGATTTAAGTCGTATTTTAGAGAGGTTGTATTTACGACTGTTGAGTATGATATTTAAGTTCGGATCGTTCCGATTTAAGAATATCGAAGTTAGGCAATGATGAGCGTATTTATGGCTCTCGGGTAATTTTGCCTATTTTGATTAAATATGGGATTATTGGTTGGGAAATTAATATTTTATTTGGAACAGGACGTGAGGAGGCTCGAGCAGACGAGACCCCAGATCGACATCAGGCTTAGGCCTAATTTGTGAGTGGACGTTTATTTTAAATAAATGCATGCTAAAGTTCACGATTGAATAATTAATGTCGTGGAGTATTTTGACGTCATTTTAATTTTTGACGATTTTTATTTCTTGTGGAGAGATACCGAAAATGGGATTTTCGGTGGATATAAATATGTATTTATGAGAGAGTATGTATATAAAATGCTAGCTAGCCATATGTGTCTGTCCACCTTAATGGCGTAGCATATAGCCGCATTATGGTGTGACGTGAGCGTTGGACGTAAGCGTAGTAGCCCTATTTGAGTGTTTAATTCATATAGGGGGTATGGACACATATTTATACACCCGTCTGTCCACCTTGATGGCGTAGTGTAGCACCGCATTAAGGCGTGACGTGAGCGTTGGACGCGAGCGTAGTAGCCCTATATAGACCCATGAATTTATATAGGGAGTATGGACGTGTGTAAAATTATAGAGTCTGAGAGGCTCGATATTTTATGGGATAAAAGTTTTATCGCTTGCGGCATGCATTCGATTTTTCCTTAGAAATTAATTTGGGGAAACATAAATATTTTATTTATTATTTTATTTTTGTCCACTCACTCTAACGTTATTAAATGTTTTCCCCTGGGCCCTTCGTTTTAAATTGCCCAGTCTGCAGAGTTCGGGTTGGATCTAGTAGGAGACGAGGCATAGTCACCCACATTTCTGCCAGTTTTCGCCAGTAGGTTACTTGTTCAACCTACTCGTGTTTTCTTGCTTCCGCTTGTGTTTAGTAGCTCTGGATACTTTAGAATTTTTGTATATTATGTGTTAAATTAAGAGTGTAATATGAAATTTTCGAGTTAGGGTTGTCCATCTGCAAGGGAGATTTTCTTAATCTTTTCAGTAAATTTTCCTTGGAGGTGGTCCCCGCACGACTTACTCTGGGTTTCAGGGTGAAATTCGGGGTGGGTCGTGTCACAGTGTGAAGAATATTTGCTTTGATCATTAGATTTGGTGCTGATTCACTGCATGAGTTCTTTGAAGATTGTTTAAAGAAAGTCTGTGAGATTTTACAGTGTTCTTTGTACTTCAGACTACTGTCATGGCGACTTTTCAGTCTTCATCTGTTGGCAATCAAACTTCATCTTCTATTAGTCAGTCTTGTCACATCCCGACCCTTAAATTTTTACCTTATTTACTAGCTTGATTATAATAAGAATTTTACCGTCTCCGTCAATGAAGTTATAGTTTAATTGGTCCCTAGAGGGGTTTTGGGGAACGATTATTTTTGGAGGGTTATTCATCAGAGAAAAATGTGACGACGGTCAAAATGGTAAATTTTAGCTAGTAAAAGGTAATTTTTAATAGGGTATTTTGTTTTGGGGTGTTAAATTGGTGGAGTTCGGTAATAATTGTGGTGTTGGGCCGGGTTTGTGTGAGGCCCAAACCCTATTTTCTCCTCTCTTTTTCTTCTCTTCTTCTCCTCTTTTTCTTCTTCTCTCTTTTCTTTTCCTTCTCTTCCTCCCGGTTCTCCCTCCCGAGCTCTCTCTCCCTTCGCCGAAAAACCAGTGCCCGCCGCCGTCGTCTGGCTGAGCAAGGCTGCCGCACCTGTCCTGTTTGGACTGGCGTCGCTTCCTCTCTCTTCCTTGGCCGGTGAGCGCTGCCACATCACTGCCAAGCGGAAGGAAACTTGTCCCGAAGGACCGACTGTGTTCTCGCCGGAGCTCCCTCCTCCGGCCACCAATCCGGGCAAGCCTTATACGGTTTTGTAGGTCTCCAACCCAGCTGCCTTGCCCTAAAAGAACTCACTCCGGTTCGCTTCAGGTAAGGAGAAATCTGAGGTGGAAGTTCTAAGGCGTTTTTGATGTTTCTGCTCGATTGGCATAGCTAGGCTTAGATTTTGGGTTTGTGCTAGTTAGGAAAGTTGTAGAGCATGATGAGAGGATTATTCTATCAAAATTTCATAGGCATTGGAGGTCGCCGGAATCGGCCTCCGGCCGCCGCTGTTTGGGAGTTTTGTATAGTTTTAAGTGTGAAATATTAAGGGGAGTTTATTGATGTGAATTATGGAATTTTCGGATGAGATTTGGATAGGTTTGTGATTTTCCGAAGTGTGGTATTTTTGGCGGTTGAATAATGTAGAATCCGGCCGTAGGATTTAAGTCATTTTCTGTAAAAAGTTGAATTAAGGCTGCCGGTAGCCCGGTATGTTCGGTGAAGTTTGAGCCATTTTGAGTTAAGAATGACGAAGTTGGGCAATGATGAGTGTGTGGGAGGCTCACGTTTAATTTTGCCCATTTTGTTTAAATATTAGATATTTAGTTGGGAAATTAATTGTATATTTGGTTCAGGACGAGAGGAAGCCCAAGCAGAAGAAGCCTCGGAGCGACATCAGGCTTAGGCCTAATTTGTGAGTGGACCTTTGTTTTAATTGAAAAGCATGCGATGAATTATCTTGTTGATCATTTATTTCTTTTCCTGAGATTTATTTCTTTCTCGGATATTTGACAATTTTCCTCCTTTGGAGAGATCCCGAAAATGAGATTTTCAGTGGATATGTTTATTGAATATTATGAGTATAGTATGTATATAAATGCTAGCTAGCCCTACGTGCTTGGTCCGTCATAATGAGGTAAAATGTCATTATGGCGTGACGTGAGTGTTAGACACAAGCGTCATAGCCCTATATGAAAACTACTTTGTTTTCTGTTTTATTTAGGTTTTCATATAGGGATTCCACACGTATATAAATACACCGTCCTCTTCGGTCATAATGAGGAAAAATTCCATTATGGCGCGACGTGAGCGTTAGACGCAAGCGTCGTAGCCTTGTATGAATTTCTATTTTTCTAATTTGTTCATAGGATTCATACAAGGAGTCTGACGAGTGTAAATACATATGCCTATATGTTTATATATAGTTTAGCCTGAGAGGCTCCATTTTATTTGATGAAATTGCCAGTTTATGAGTTGAGCGCTTTTGAGCTGCCGTATGCAGTATATTTTCTTTGGAAATTAAAATGGGAATGCATAAATATTTTTAATAATTTATTTTTGTCCACTCACTCTAACGTTATTAAATGTTCTCCCCTAGGCTCTTCGTTTTAAAATGTCCAGTCTGCAGAGTACGGGTTGGACCTAGTACGAGACGAGGCATAGTCACCCGCATTTCCACCACCTTTCATCCGTAGGTTACCTGTTTAACCTACCTGTGTTTTTCTTGCTTCCTCTAGTGTCTAGTAGTTCTGATTTTCCCTTGGGTTTAATGTATATTATTTCGGTTGTGGGCGAAAGCTTGTTGACATTTTAGAATATTTATCGGAGGTTGTATATATGTTATTTTATTTGGATAATTATGTGTTGATTTGGAAGATGATTTATTATTCTTGGTGGTGGTTGTGTTGGGGAGCACGTAGGCTCCAGAAGTTAAGGGTGGATTGAGAATTTTAGAAATGTTTGCAGGTTTTTTTTAGAAAGGGTTGTCCATTTTCAAGAGAGGTTATGCCGAATTTTCGGTAATATCTTCCTTGGAGGTGGTCCCCGCAGGATTTACCCCGGGTTGTAGGGTAAAATTCGAGGTGGGTCTTGTCAAGTCTCCTTTTGCAACTCAATCTGAGATTAATTCATTATTGAGTATGATAACAGTAAAGCTTAGTGAAGCAAATTTTGTTAAGTGGAGCTATCAGTTTTAGTCAGTTTTGGAAGGGAATGATCTTTTCTATAACTTTGATGGTACATATTCATGTCCTCCAAGATATGCTCTCTCAGAAGATGGTATTGTGACTAATAAAATAACATCAGCCTACAAGCAATGGAAGATGTGTGACAAAGCCTTATTAGGTCTTCTGATGGCTACTCTTGATGATGATATAATGGATGTAATAGTGGGAAGCAGATCAGCTTATGAGGCATGGAGTGCATTGCTGGAACAGTTTTCAACTGATTTTAGAGCCAACATTATGCAACTAAAGACTGAATTACAGACAGTTAAGAAGGGAGCAGACTCGATTGATAAATATCTCCTTTGTATTAAGCATGCTAGAGATCAGTTGGGATCTATAGGAGTTCATATTGTGGATGAGGATATTATAATTGTAACTCTAAATGGTTTACATGAGGAATACTCCATGATAAAGACAGTGGTCAGAGCTCGAGATACTCCTATCTCTCTCAAGGACTTTAGGGCTCAACTCATTGCTGCTGAGAGAGATATAGAGTCCCATTTTTCTCTTTCACCTCTAGGTTCTATGATTGGTATGTCAGCTCGGGGTAGTTCATATAAGGGTAGTTCTAATTACTTCAATGACAAGGGAAAGGGTACCTAGAATGGAGATAGTGGACTTGGAGATTCTGGAGGAGGATATAAGAGTTTTGGGGGTTCTGGTGGAGGGTACAATGGCAGCAGTGGAGGAGGTACTAATGAAGGGTATAATGGAAGTAGTAATGGTGGGTATAAGAATTTTGGAGGTGACAGTAATTCTAATAATGAAGGATATAAGAATTTTGGTTTAGCTGGAGGTGGTACTGCTTGTCAAATTTGTGACAGAAAATGACATGTTGCTTCAGAATGCTTTCAGAATGCGATATGCTCTTTCTGTAACAGGAAGGGACACATTGCAAGTAGAATAATCCTGCTTCTCCATTTTATAGGCCTCGAGCATCACGAGATATCAATGGAGTTACTATGAACACTATTTCTCCTGAATGTCAATTGTGTAATAAGAGAGGTCAAACTGCAGTTAATTGTCCTTTGATGACTCAGAATCAATCTTCTATGTCTGTGTAGAAAAACCAAAGACAAAGTTGCGGAAGCTTTTCTGATATTTCTTCTTGGTAAATAATAAGTTTACAACACTAAACTATATATAGAAGAAGTTGGGTGAGGAACACACTTCATCACCCATACATCTCTTATACACACAAGACTAACCTAAATGAACAAGAAACAAGGCAGTAGAGCTGTGGCTGTATACAAAAAAATCTTTATCTTTTGGCTGTTGATTTCTTCTTTTTGATTTGGAAGAGAGATCTATTGTCCTTTTTTCTTTTTTTCTTTTTTTTTTTCTTCTCTTTTCGGTGTTGGCCTATTGGAGTTTAAGTTCTGTGGAGGTGAAGAACAAGAAGGAAGTCTTCTGGGCAACACCTTGGCAGTCCTATCAGCATGTGGAGGATACATGAGTTATCTGCCATCCTTAGATGAATTTCTGGGAATTTTTTTGCAAAAGCTGGTTTGTGTTCCACATGGAGTTGTAAATTTTATCGAATATTTTGGCAAGCTTCGCTCAAGGCTTCTCCTCGATCTCGCTTGAGGGGGAGTATTGGAGGAATATTGGAGGTATGGCTGTGGTATGCAAGAATGGTTGTATCCGAATGATACATGGGTGTTGTGGTCTCCCTGATCCGAGGATACATGGATGCTGTGGTCTCCTTCCAGGCTTATTGTTTACTGTTTATATGTAACTTGTATATGTTACTTTACTTGTATATGAGAGTTGTGTATTAGAGATTAGTTCAGTTTGAACTAATCTAGTTTAAGTTGATGTTAGAAGTGTGAGATTGTGTGAGTGTATGACAGCTATGTATGGGCTGTATACAGCTGCTGGTCTCCTCTTCTGCATCTGTTTTTTGTTGAGGAAAGCAGCGAACTCATTTATCAAGGTAGATGGATTGGAAGTGAAGTCAGGCATACCCTCAGAGGAAGAGGTTGCAAGATTTGCTCTGTGTGATGGACCATTCCAACTTTTGTGACCACCTTTGTTCTCTTTTAAATGCTTTGGCTTTAGCTCAGGATGGAGGATCCAACATCTATCCCTGACATGTCCCATACCTTCACAGTAACTACATTTCGAAACATGCCTCCTCCCTTTGTAAGTCTTTTCTTCAACCTGCCTACTGTCTGAAACATAAGCTCTAGTTTCCAAAAGAGTTGGCTTGGTCTCTATGTTCATCACCTTTCTTCGAACCTCTTCTCTTTGAATTGTTGCACATACACATGTGAAAGTTGGCAGCTCCGCATTCATAAGAATATGACTTCTCAAATCTTCATAGTCTAAACTTAGACTAGCAAGAAGCTGAAATATCTTGTCTTCCTCAGCTCTTTTCAATAAGGTAGCAGCATCTGTAGTATGAGGCCTATAAACATCAAGCTCATTCCACATGCTTGTGAGACCACCAAGATGTTGTACAAAGGATTTACCCTCTTGTTGTAAATCTGAAATGTCTCGCTTGAGTTGAAACACTCGAGCATCATTATTTTGATTCCCATACATCTCTTTAAGTTGATCCCAAAGATGCCTAGAAGACTCAGAAAAACTGAAAATTTATGAAAGTTTGCTCTCCATAGAATTGAGCAACCAAGACATAACAAGTTGATCCTTGGAAAGCCAAGAATCATAAGAGGAAGAACCAACATCTGGCTTCTGTATGGATCCATTAACATAGCCAAACTTGGATTTTCCTCCAAGAGCAAGAGTAGTTGCTCTAGCCCAACCAGGGTAGTTGAATTCATTCAACAAAACAGAACTAAGACGTTGATTTGGATTCATCTCAACATCAGAAACACTTGAAGTGTTTGAATTGATATTATCACCAAAAGGATTAATACCTGAACTGATCTCAGCCATCTATAGCTTGAGAAACCAAAGAGAACTTTCTCTTGGAAGAACAAGAATAAGAGCAACAGAGCCAGGACACTAGAGTTCCTGCTCTGATACCATGAAGAAATCTAAACACAAGATTTGCGGAAGCTCAGCTGTATACAGCCCATACATAGCTGTCATACACTCACACAATCTCACACTTCTAACATCAACTTAAACTAGATTAGTTCAAACTGAACTAATCTCTAATACACAACTCTCATATACAAGTAAAGTAACATATACAAGTTACATATAAACAGTAAACAATAAGCCTGGAAAGAAACCACAGCAGCCATGTATCCTCGGATCTGGGAGACCACAACACCCATGTATCATTCGGATACAACCATTCTTGCATACCACAACCATACCTCCAATATTCCTCCAATAGTCTGATCATTCTATGATCGTAAAATGTCAAATATGTGGTGGAAAAGGCCATACTGCATTGCATTGTCAACAAAGAGGAAACTATGCTTACTAGGGTCCAGAGCCTCCTGAAGCCTAACAACTCTGGCAGCGTTGATAACATGGCATTAATGACCTCTAACAGATAAATCAACCTCTGAAACTATGAATAGTAAGAGAGAAATGAGAAGAACCTGAAGCAATTTCTCAGAGTCTTTTCATAAAATGCAGAACAATCTAAAATAAAGATACAAGAGAACTAGTATTTATACAGCTAGGATAATGCCTAAGCTGCTTATTACAAAATAACAAATATCTAATATCTGATAGAAGAGCTACTTAGACAAATGAGAGCCACAACGTGCTTGACAGCTGCCAGATTGATTACTGAAGCTTATCACAATTAATTAGCTAAAACAGATTTTTTTAATTATCTTCTAACAGAAGGCAGCCGACAGAATCTAGCATCACCCATAGAGATCAACGCCGCACTCTGACATGACTCCGCCACCTTGACGCCATCCGGACCACGTCACTACCACAGCCAATCGATCAGTTACAAAACCTGCAGCAAAGCGCATGAAACTCTTTCTAGTCTTGAAGAATTCTTCTATTGCTCTGACTTGTCATTTCCATCAAACGCAGAGTTATTGTCGTCGTCTTCTCTGTAGCTGGAACAAAACTTACCACTGCCATAGAAAGCAGAAATACATGTATCTTCAAGTAAGTTGCCTCCGTTGATGGAAACAATACTATTTACATAACCAACTGCTTGAATATTTATGATATTTCCCATGCATTGAATAGGAAGATACTTCAACATTTGTGTGCCAATGTTATATAAGACGATATGTGCATCATTATTATTAATCAAGAGAAGTTGGTCACCTTTCCAAAATAGCAATGGACATGTATCACCTTCCACAGGTCTTATAGTTAAATGTTTTATCCATGAACCTTTGCCATCACCATCATACATCAAAACCCACATATCGAAAGAATGAGAAACTACAATTTCTTCTTGATAGGTCAAAATAGTAATGAACTCTTTCCACACTGTAAGTGTCTCTAATCTACATCCATCTGGCAAATCTGAAATTGATATCTCACGAAATAGCTCGTTGCCCATATCAAATGAAAGAATGAAGTCCCCCCATGAAATATGGTAACCACATACGTGCCAATAACAATTTCCTTTCAAGTATATTGGCAGATCAGAAGACTTACTAACAAAAGAAGTCATTTCATTATAGTCGGTCTTGATCTCTCTCCAAGAATTAGAATTCATAGTGTATACTTCTGCTTTGAACCAATAACATGACTCTTCATAGATTACGAATCTAACAATCTTATAATCTTTACATTTGGGATCATAGCCAAATCCTAAATATTCATCGTAATAGCTTAATTCATAATTCAGCGACCAACGATTAATGTCATCTTCGGGAAGAAGAAGAAAGGACTTGGGAAGAAGCTTGAATTCCTTCATAGCCGGGTTGCATAAAATAATGTTACCAATGAAAAGCTTTAAACAGATGATTCCATCACAATGACCGGCTATTGTGAGATCCGAAGGATGTTTTAGCTTTAGAGGAGCCGGAAGTGGAACATTAAGATCCTCAATTACAGTTGTTAGAAGGTAATCATCATCATCTTTATTGGAGAAATTAAGAGATGATAATAGAGTTTTGACATTGTCGTCATGTACACTTTCCTTCTCATCCATGATGTTATCATCCTTGTCCTTCAGGATTGGGCGCTTGAAAAGGAGTGGCCTAGAGGATGCTTGCATAGAAGTGATAGAACTAGAGAGGTGTTTACATACAAAAGTAGGGCTTGCAATTAAATTGCACCACAAATTACATAAACACTTAAATCGCATCAGAGATTTGGGAGGCAGTCTTGATAGAATTTGCTCCACAAAATCTTCAGACGAGTGCAATTTCCTAAGATTTTCCATATCTCTATTGAGGAAAATGACGAAGATTCTTACCTTAGAATTTTGATCATGAAGAGGCCAAGAGAAATAATGAATGTTGGTTGATGAATTTCGAAGTCTTGGGTCTAGGTTTGTTGTGGTCGCTTTGAAGACTGAAGATTACATCAAAATCAAATGTAATATTCATAAACAGTATTGTTGCTAACAATAGAAGCTCGCTTGCAGTCAAATTTGGTTGGCCAGACAGTCAGCCATTTATTCTGACCAACCATTTGTTTCAAATCCCCACGACTCCGGAGCTATTATATTTTACCATATAAATTAGATTAAGATCTCGCCAATATTAATTTCAAGTATTAAGCTATGTAGTTTATTGAAAAGAAAAGGTATTAAACTATGTACCTTTCTGTTTTAATATAAAGATAAAAACGGTCGCCCTCACGATATAACTGTTAACTAAATTTTACAATATAAAAAGAAATATTATGTCTAAACCTCATATTATAAGAACACTCTAAAATAATATTAAGCATGTCTAAAAAATTTATACATTTTAACAAATACCATTTAACAAAAATTGCTTCATTGATTACTCTATTTGCTTTACAATTTTACCCAATTTTACTTCTCTACAGTCGATGGGATCATGCACCTTTGTCTTTGAATTATTTTCGACTGCCACAATCTCCACCTCATTCTCCACCCCACGTGCTTCAATCATGGACGTCAGCTCTCAGCGTTCATCTCCATCGCCGATCGCATCACCCACAATCCAGTAGAAACCCCCTTCGCGCTTAAGAGGCTCCCACTACCCAGGAACAACTCAACCGACCTGTATCGAGCACCCAGACTGGTAGACCACTGTCATGAGCCCCCGGGGAATCCGATCCAGATCAACTAACCAGATCTGAATTTCGTGGCCTCGTCAACATTCAACGTTGCCATGAAAAAAGAAAGAATAAAGGTAGCGTTGTGGTCCTAATCCAAATCACATTACTGCTGAGAGGTAAGAAGTTTTCCGAGCCGTCGTAAAAAAAACTAATTGCATTTGTAGAGTTTCTCTAGAGAGAGAATATGTAGAGAAAGATAAATATGTACTGAGGACAAGCATCGTAACAAATTGTGTAGTTTTCCTACTATTTGACCACATCGAATCATATTTAGAGATCTTATGTTTCAGCTTGTTACCATTACACAAAGCAAAGAACTCGCAACTTATCTAAGACAGTCAAGACACACAAGGTGCCATATTTGCACAACGCACACTTCTCTTTATCGCATGTAGTGAATGATTAAAATCTAATAAACAACCATGATTAAAATCTAGGGAAAATGTCCATTTAGTATTAATTTAAACCCTTCATTTCTCATTCTAATGATAATCTTTTTCATTAGTCCATTCCAATATAAGGTAACCATTTTTATGCCCCAAATGCATAAATATTTACTAAAGTCTTAATAAACCATATTATTTTAAGACTATTTTACCCTCACCCCTTAAACATGTATAGAGAGAGAAAGTGGAAGAAAGAGAATAATTGGCCGGAACTTCACTAGACTCCGGTCACCAGCCGTCGGACTCCGGTCAACGGCCGCTGGACTCCGGTCACCGGCCGCTGGACTCCGGTCATCAGAATTTCTCGACCGTCGGACTCCGGTCATCTGAATTTCCCCAGTAACCAGTTACTGACCCCCAATAACCAGTTACTGAACCCTAGTAACCAGTTAGTGACCAATTACTGACACCCAGTAACCAGTTATTGACCCCCAATAACTAGTTACTGATCAGTTAGTGACACCCAGTAACTAGTTATTGACCCCTAGTAACTGAGTTACTTTGGTCACCGACCGTCAGAACTGAGTTACTGACCCCCAATAATTGAGTAATGATTCCCTAAATGGCTATTGACCCCCAGTAACTCGAGTTACTGATCCTCAATAATCGATTATTGACCCCAGTAATCGATTTCTGACCCTCAATAATCGATTACTGACCCCAGTAATCGAGTTACTGACGCCCAGTAATCGATTACTGACCCTCAATAATCGAGTCACTGACACCCAGTAATCTGTAACTGACCCTAATAATCATGTTAAAATATACTTTCTGTTCAAATATCACTTTATTATGATTTCTAAACTAAAAATTTGCAAAACAAAACAGCATATTAAATTCGCACATTTATAGTCTTCTTTGTACTGCAAACTCATAGAAATCCTCAATTACAATATATAGCTAACAGACTCAGTTAGCTAGCTCCCCGTCAATACCTCCCAAGTGTTTTTTTGACACAGCAAAAATTCAAAACTCAATCCACCACTAGAATTACAAAGCCAAGAAAACAAACTCCACACCACAAATTAATTGACTTGTTTAACAGCCACAAAACAAACTATTCTCATAGACCAAAACTCACGACATAATATAATCATTTCAAACTATACAAATGGAAGAGTCAAAGATCTATTAACCACTACTTTAAATAGATGACATACATGGAACAAGAGATTTCTTTAATTTGAGTCATTGAAGGCCCGCGGTGGCTTCTCCTTGTGCTCCGAGGCCACCTGGAAGCTCTTAGAGTTCAATCGTCACGAGTCATCACTCGTTGACATCGCCAAAATCTCACAGCAACGACTGAGCCTCGTCGTGCTCAGAGGGCACCGGCAACGCCATTTCCCGATTCACAGAGAGCTAGCCTGGCGGAGACGAAAGCAGAAGGCGCGATCGACGATCGACAACGGACGGCAGCCGCCATGCGTCTTCGTATCTGTGTCGTCGCCCGAGAAAGAGGTCCTGCTCACGAAGATGACAATGTCTCGTGGCTCGGCGGTGCGACGAGAGAGGAGACGGCATCGGCCGGAGAAAGAGAGAGTTGTGGCTCGGCGGTGCGATGAGAGAGGAGACGGCGTTTGCCGGAGAGAGAGAGAGAGAGAGAGAGAGAGAGAGAGAGAGAGAGAGAGAGAGAGAGAGAGAGAGAGAGAGAGAGAGAGAGAGAGAGAGAGAGAGAGAGAGAGAGAGAGAG
>NC_020496.1:3437217-3458891 GCF_000184155.1 Fragaria vesca subsp. vesca | reverse complement strand
GAGAGAGAGAGAGAGTTGTTTAGATTTGATATGGTGGTTAGTGTAAATAATTTAGAATAGGGATATAGTCATCTTTTTATTTAGATTTATTGGAATGAGCTATGATAAACTTTTTTCATTAGGATGGCTTTAGTTTAGCTGTTTTTGTGCATTTGGTCATTTTCCCTAAAATCTAATAAACAACATAAGATAAAAACATATGTGCCCTATTTGGGCTAAAAACTTAAGAATATGAAAATTTTGCCCACTAGAAAAAGTCCAGCAGCCTAGGACAGGCCCAAAAGCCTTGAAACCCAATTAAACAATTCACCGTAAGGGTTGGATTTTGCCCACATCGGGACTGCACCTCGGCCTCAAGCGGATCACGTCGCATCACTTGGCCGCCAACTGACTTTGTCAACCGGATCTCCTTGGATCCTGATCTCAACTCGAAACCAGAACCACTACATACTCCGACCATCAGCTTTCCTACTCCTCAAGACAAGGGCAACAACTACGACAATCCGCCTTAGTATTATCGCCCCGACCAAACACAAGCATTTAATCGCGGCTTCCCCCTTTCTCGTATTCTCCGCTGAAATGCGATCGGAAACGAACAATGAGGCACGCCTCTGCAATCCTAATCCTCCCGAACACGACGCAGTCGACGCTTGTGTTCCTAGCCTCCTGCTTTGGCCCCAATCTTGATGTAGCTCGCCTGATGGACTAAGATAAACGACTAAACGAGTCACCCGTCCGACAACAACATCCCGTGGACGCGCCGCCAGACGGGCATGGGAAAGTCTGGTTGTTTCTACTTTCTAGGTTTCTCGCTTCGACTTTGTTGGAGCTTTTTTGAGCTGTATAGCTGAACACATTCGACAAAACATAAAAGATCTCTAACATAACTCTAGTAGGTATTAAGCTTATTGCCTTCTATTTATGGAAACTATACTGTTCAAACAAACAACAGCTTCAGAGTACTCTGGATAGATACTATCAATGGAAAGATAATTAATCTTTTTGGTACTAATATTGTATGAGGCTATACGTCCATCTGTGGCGATCATAAGTATCTCATCACTCTTCCAGAATTCCAAATCCTTCTTAATTCCTTCTACAACTTCTAAGGTTACGTGTTTTGTCCAAGAAACCTCAACGCAACCCAGATTATCCATTACCCATAACCCATATGCATCCGGACCACCAATTCGGTACGAACCAAAGAGAGCTGTGGTTTCTTTCCACACAATAACGTGCATATCAGAAAACTGCTCTTCTTGTTGGTATAAGCAATTCGGAAGTAGTATGTGATCAAATACTTCATTAGTGGTATCAAAGAAAGTGATCATATACCGAACCCATTCATCTTCACCTTCAACTATAGCATATTGGGAGAGAAATTCCTTTCGTTGTTCACGTCCAATCCAATAACAGAATCCCTTGTAGTACAATTGGAAGGATTCCGGCCACAAGTTTGTAACTTCTCTCTCTAGATTATATGTCTTGATTTCTCTCCACGAATCCGTTCCCAACGTATATACTTCTACCCTAGGAGGATAAATAACAATACGGGCATCTTCATTTCCTAGTTCGTCTTGTCTAATACTGACAACTTTGTAATCTTTAGATTTGGGGTCATACCCAAATCCTACACAATTCATGTTCGCATCCGGAATGCATGACTGGGGAAGAACCTTGAATTCTTTGGTTGCTGGATTCCATAAAATAGTGTTCCAAGCATCAGAGAGACAAATAAGCCCTTGACAATGTCCTTTATCAATACGAAATACTGCTTCAAGCTCATTCCCAACAAATTGGCCTCTCGTCGATACACCCATAGAACTTGGAATGTCTATGTCTTCGACAGTGATATGCTCATCACCAGAATTATCATTGTAAAAAGTTATCAATGAGTATACAATTTCCTTCTCTTCAGAGCTGACATCCTTGAGGATAAAACGCTTGCAAAGGATGGATGTGGAGTGGTTGTTGCGATCGGAGGTCATGATGTGCTTGTCTACGAAGCTGGGATTGTTGATAAGATTATACCACGACTTGTGTACGCACTTGAATCGCATCAGAGATTTGGGAGACAACCTTGTTAGAATTGGCACCACCATCTCTTCTGACAGTTTGCTAAGCTCTCTTACTTTTGCTTCCATTCTTTTTTTCTTCGTCTACAGCCATGAAATGCACAAATAGAGAGGATAGCACGGTTAAATTCCTAGGCGCGCACTGACACAAAAATAAAAGATGATCAGATTGAAATGACGATCGAAAAGGCTTACCGGCTCTATAATGTTTTTGAGATTCAATAATTCAGTTAGGACGGATAGGTTGATCAATTTTTATATATATATTTTTTCTGCTTTTTCCTTCGTTTTCTTCTTGTTTTCTCGGGGCACAGAGAGCAGGCTTGCTATCTATGGAATAGCTCCCCGAAGACATTTCTTGGGAGCTATTATAAGAGTATGACACAGTCAAAAACATCAGCTAGACTGCTAGAGGCTCTGGATCCGTAACTAATGGAGTATTACAATTCTAATCAATCATATTTTGGCCCCATTTGGCAAGGTTGATTGTATCAAGACTAGACGTGAGCCTTCAGCAGTGTTGACTGTGTTGGATTCATGGGGGTAGCTAGAGGCCAGAAGGGGGTGAAATGATCCTACAAAAATTTTAACAATTTTTTTTAAAAAAAACCAAATTTCTGACAAAAAAAAATAGCCTTAGATGACCCTAAGAGGTGTTTTGTTTTTCTGAATAAAATAATAATCAATTTCATTAGATGCTCATCGCCTATCCATCCGCTGCCACTCAATTGACAGACAAGGCTTCACAACGAAAAACATTACAGTGATATGTAGGATAGACCATCTACAGTATATATCAAACCTCTGGCTCATAGAAGCACATACAATGCCTAGCTTTCTTCCTTTCAAAAAAAAAAAAAAAAAAAAAAAAAAAGCCCCAAGACGTAATAAGTACATAGGAAATTACTAGAAATAAAATAGCAAAACTAATATCGTGTTTTTGAAGTCAAACGTAATCACGATAGAAATAAGGTTTCGTCAAGCGTCGAAACCGTAAGGGAATAAGCTAGAATCCACTAGCGAAACACAGGCACAAGCCTAAAACACAAGAGTTTCTACTCTAATTTTTTTTTTTTGGGTTTTCTTATTGATAACTTGAATTAAAATACAATCTAGCAAGGGCCTTATATAGGCATAGAAATAAACTTAATTACTAGGAATCCTTTATTCTAAATAAAACTTAAATCCTAATGAAAACATAGAAAGTAAAGTAATCCTAATGCTGATAGAAAATATGCAGGAACTGTCACATCCCGACTCTTAAATTTTTACCTTATTTACTAGCTTGGTATTAATAAGAATTTTACTGTCTCCGTTAATAAGTTATGGTTTAATTGGTCCCTAGAGGGGTTTTGAGGGACGATTATTTCGGAGAATTATTCGTAGGAGAAAAATATGACGATGGTAAAAATGGTAAATTTTAGCTAGTAAAAGGTAATTTTTATTAGGGTGTTTATTTTTCGGGGTGTTTTATTTTGGAGTTGGTGTGGGTATATAGGTGTTGGACCGGTTTGGAGAGGCCCAAACCCATCTCCCTCTCTTTCTTTTCTCTTTCTCTCTCCCGGTTTTCCTCTCGAGCCATCACCCTGCCGGAACTTCAACCCGACCGTTCACCGCCGTCCGGCCACCAACCGCCACCGCACCGGTCCCGTTCGGTCGGCCTCCAACCCAGCTTCCATTCTAGGCCGGTGAGAGCCGCCCTAGCTCCGCCGTGAAGGAGTTCTCACCCCCGAAAGGTCCTGCTCTTGTTGTGGTTTTCTCGCCGGAACTTCCTCATTCGGCCGCCATAGCTGGACCTGCTTGGCTCAAAAGAGAGCCCTCCTCCCATGCAGCAACCCCTCCAAAGGTCTCATCCTCTCTTGAGCTAGGTAAGGAGAAATGTGGAGTTGAATTTTCTAGGGCTTTCAGGATGTTTTTGCTCGATTGACCTAGTTAGGCTTGGAATTGATGTTTGTACTAGTTAGGAAAGTTGTAGAGGGGGTTGAGAGGAAGATGCTGTCAAAATTTCATAGGCATTGGAGGTCGCCGGAGTCGGCCTCCGGCCGCCGCTGTGTGGGAGATTTTTATGGTTTTAAATGTGGAATATTTAGGGGAGTTTATTGATATGAATTATGGAATTTTTGGATGAGTTTTGGATAGGTTTGTGAATTTCCGAAGTTTGGTAATTTTGGCGGATTAATAAGGTAGAATCCGGCCGTTGGATTAAAGTTGTATAATCTGTGAAAGGGTGTAGTTAAGGCTGCTGGTTTTAGTGTTGAGGTGTGGACCGTATCGAAGTTAGGCAATGATGAGTGTGAGTATGGCTCTCGGTTAATCTTGCCTATTTTGTTTAAATATTGGATTTTTAGTTGGGAAATTAATTATATATTTGTGCCAGGGTTCGAGGAAACCTCACTGGAGTGGCGATTTGGATTTCGTCGGGCTTATGCCTAAAGTTGTGAGTGGACTTTTGTTTTAATTAATATGCATGCTATGGTTCATGAATGAACAATTAATGTTGTGGAGCATTTTGACGTCATTTTAATTTTGACCATTTTATTTCTCTTGAAGAGTTACCGAAATAAATATGTAATTATCAAAGAGTATGTATATAACAGCTAGCTAGCCCTATGTGTCTGTCCACCTTAATGGCGTAGCATATAGCCGCATTATGGTGTGACGTGAGCGTTGGACGCGAGCGTAGTAGCCCTATATGAGTGTATAATTCATATAGGGGGTATGGGCACATATTTATACACCTGTCTGTCCACCTTAATGGCATAGTGTAACACCGCATTAAGGCGTGACGTGAGCGTTGGACGCGAGCGTAGTAGCCCTATATAGACCCATGAATTTATATAGGGAGTATGGACGTATGTAAATACATACATATATTATAGAGCCTGAGAGGCTCGATATTTATGAGATAAAAGTTTTATCGCTTGCAGCATGCATTCGATTTTCCTTGGAAATTGATTTGGGAAAACATAAATATTTTATTCGTTAATTTATTTTTGTCCACTCACTCTAACGTGTTTTCAAATGTTTTCCCCTAGGCTCTTCGTTTTAAAAATGCCCAGTTTGTAGGATTGCATAGTTGAGGTCGGGCGTACATGGAGAAGAGGCATAGTCAATAGTATAGCTTCCGCTCAGTATATTTCTAGTTCATCTCCTTTCAAATAGAGTTGTTCTGAACTGTGGTTGTTGATTATGAGATTAAATTGTTAGAGTTAGTAAATAAATTGGGAGATGTTGTGTTTTGGGGAGCACGAAGGCTCCAAGAGTTTAAGGTTGGATTTGGATTTTCAGAAGTGTATGCATGTATTATTAGAAAGGGTTGTCCATTTTCAAGGGAGATTATGTCGAATTTTTTGTAAACTTTCCTTGGAAGTGGTCCCCGCAGGATTTACTTCGGGTTTCAGGGTGAAATTCGGGGTGGGTCACTAGGATATTCGATTCCTTTCTCTTTTTAGTACTACCTCATATTCTTGGTCATACTTAGTGTCTATAGAGTGATGGTCCGATCGCGGTGGATCTATTAGCATTATATGTTTTAGACACTATGTGTTGATTAGGTTTGTGATGTAGTTGTTCCTATCTTATCTATGGATAGTATTGTCCATAAATGTGTATATCTTCAAGACTATGCCTCCGTATGCTGACCTCTGAAGTGATCATCCTGCTTTGATTAGGGAAGGAGGTGTTTGGTTTATGCCTTTTTCAAGGGTTATCGAGTTGATATCATAAATTGTTAGCGTTCAAGTACGAGATGAGAACTCATATGCGTGGCAGCATTCCTTTCATGTGATCAATGATTGTTTGGGTTATGATTAAGATGTTAGGGTGAGCATCTCGTGCGAATGGGTAGAAGGTGAAAAGTTTAACTCAAGCCTTGGAGTTCACTAGTTATAGTGGGGAAGTGTGAAGTTGTAGTAGTCTGGAAAATCTTGGCATCGAGTTACGTGGTTTCTGGAGCAAAGAGTTAGAAGAAAAGTTCGAAGTAGTGTATTTCTATATATAGATGTAAAGGTTAGTTGAAGTGATGTGGTGAGGTACCCATAGTAATTCAAAGAGGTACCTATTCAAGTTGTTGATGACTTTAATTTTGGGCTAATTAGTCACGGGGGATTTGTGGCTAATAAAAAGGCTATCAATTTAGAGAAGTCTGGATTGATGACCAAATTTCAACTGCTTTCTCCGCAGCGAAAGTCAGTTGGGATTTTTGTGGTTAATGCTTGTTATGGTGGCGCATGTTCTGGCCATATAGCTCTAATTAAGGATATGTTCTTATCCTTGGAATCATCATATTAAAGAGTATAATTAGAGCATTTTGGAGAAGGAGGTTAATAGCAGTCGATGAATAGTAAGATTTTTGATGACTTTCGTCTAAAAGATGGATTAGTTGAAGTTAGTTGAGATGTTCAACATATTGACTCCAAGATTAAAATTCTTTGGATTGTTGGCCTTACAAAAGTCATTGGTCAGTGCGTTGTGACAACTTGTTGTTGTGCCGCAGTCGGGGAATTTTAGAAATTGATTGGTGGCACTAAATGTTTTGAGTTTCAAGCAAGTTTGGAATTATGAAGTGACGGTTATATTATTTTAATCGTGGGGCCAGTATGGATTCTTTCGGAATTCTAGGTGTTGAAGTTTGGTTTCTAGTTTTGTTGAGTGTTTTGGGAAGATGATAAATTTAGATGGAATTGAAAAGCAATGGTGGAGTGAGAGTGGGATGGTTGTGGTCACTCCAGTTTTACAACAACACCTGGTGAATTTATTACGTGTTGTCATAGGTATTCTATAGCAGTTGTGTGGAGTTTGTGGAAGTGGTAGCAGTGGAATAAAACACACTGGATCATAGAGCAAGAGTGCGTGGGTGTCCAAAGTAATTTTTTTTTTTAGCAGTGTCGTTCCGGGTGGCTGATTTAAGTCTTGAATTTGTGATCGAAGTTGGTTTATTGACATCACTTCGTTAGCTCTTGGTGACTAGCTACGACACCTCACTGGGAGGATCTGTTCACTCACCTTATTTCTAATTTGGTGAGATGGAGCAGAGTTTTTGGTTGTGGTGTGTGTGGGAATATATAAATTATTCCTACTGTAGTTTTTGGGTAGCATCCTCAGAGCTTGAAATTTATGGAGTACGAATTCAACGCTACGATTTGAAGGTTAGAGATTCTGGTTATTTTGTCGAAGTTTTGAGGTAAATGTTAAACTGGTATTTGTGTCGTAGTCGTGGATTAGGGATATATCCAGTGGTGATCCCAAGTGAGCTAGAGTTCAATTAAGCGATGAATCTTTGAGCCGTAAGTCCTGTGGGGTAGTTTGTGAGTTGCGTGGTGATGTTGAATAAATGGTTTGTGTCGTTGTAGGTATATTTTTTTTTATGTGTAGCCTATTGGAAGAGGGTTTTCCCCTGTTGACTCAAGAAGCATTTCGAGTCAAGGTTTATTAAGAGATTTAATTTGTGAGTAGTAGATATATGGATAGGTTAATCAACGTCTCTTCTCGGGATCGTTTTGTGGTGGGACCACTCATTGATCCAAGTTTGATTTGGGAGGTCTTCGCTTTTTGGTTGTGCGTACATCCGTTGGTGTCAGGATGATTAGTTGAGGTTTCTAGTGCGATTTTGAAACGGGTTCTGGCGAATATCGGAGATTTGTGGAGCTTTTGAGCTCGAAGTTAGAGGACTTGCCTTTCGTGTGCTTTAGGTTATTTCTTCTGGAACTTGAGCTGAGTTTAGCCATGAGTTTTGATTCTTGCTTGAATTCATGGTTGGTTGGTGAACCACAAGGTGTAGTAGTGGGTCTTGTATAAAAAAATGTATCTTTGCTTTTGTTAGTCGCATGTTATTGCAAGCTCGGTTATCGAAGAATCTTTTTGGTGGGAAGCCGTGGCCCTGGAAGGTGTAGGAGACTTGAGCATGTCTGATTTACAGATTGTTTTCTGCTATCAGATTTATTGTTGTTAGAGGTAGAAAAAGAGGTGTGTTTGTCGGGTTCAAAGGTTTTGGCATTTAGAATCATTATTGTGGAATGGCTAGAGTGAGCCGTGTGTTTTTAAATGTTGCTCTTGGGGTCGCGATTGCACCCGAATAAGTAGCATGGCTGGAGATGTAAATTTTGTCAATGCTTAAGGAAGGTGTTCTATTTATGTGGATTTCAACGTCAAGTTTGGCATCATGAATTGACTGTGCCAATCTTCGTGGGCATTATTTGTCATTTTTGTTTATGGCGAGCAAGGAGGAATATCCAATTTCCACATGATAGTCATGCTTCAGATTATCTTCTGGTTTGTGGTAAAGAGAATAGTGGAGATAGCAGAATCAGGAGAGAGTTGGAATTCCCATAAGCTGCTAGTTTGTGGTGCATAAAATGGTAATGTAATAGTTTTGGTGGAGAGACCTAAGTGACGTGGTATTGATCTTTTCATAATGTCATTTCGAGAATCGAGGTTATCATCTGTTGGTGGACTGGTCACTTAGGCAGAGCAAGGTTGTCTTGTGGACTTGCGAGAGCTTTGACTCCGCGAAAGACTCTGCGAAGTGTCTCGGTATTAGAAGTGATTGTTACAGTTATGCAGTGTGTGCATCCTTAAATATGTTCAATTAGCAGGTCTTAATTTTGACCCCTATGAGCATGTGGGAGTGCGTGAACTTGAACTTTAGTTTCCTTGCAAGTGGGCTTCATTGTTGAGTTTGTGAGCAGCGTAATGACGAGGTTGTTACGTGATGTTAGGAGATTTTAGCCCGATGGTGATAGTAAATGTATGCGTTTTATTTGGGTTAACTATTTCCATTGCTCAAGAAAGAGTGTGCATACCTTAGTGGTAGTTCAATGAATGATTTAGAGTCTTCGAGAAGATTTAAAATAATTCAGGATTCAAATGAAAAGGTTAAAGGAGTCAGAGATAGACTCAAGGCAGCTCTTAGTAGCCAGAAGAGTTTTAAAGATGTCCGCGGGAAGGACCATGAGTTTCAAGTGAGTGTTTGGGTGTTTTCAAAATTGTCTCCTTGGAAAGGGGTGGTACGTTTTGGTAACGTGAAAAGCTTGGTCCGAGATTTATTGGTCCTTATGGGTTTTAAGATCAAGTTGGCTCTCTTGCGTATCGGTTAGTTTTGCCTCCGGAGTTATCCAAGATACATAATGTGTTTCATATATCCATGCATGTTTCGCAAGTTTATTGTTGATCCCTCTCATGTGTTGCAAGAGCAGCCAATTAGTTTGAAGAAGGATTTGACTTATGATGTGGAGCCGGTACAGGTTCTTGACCGAAAGGAGCAAATGTTTAGGAACAAGTCAATCCCATTTGTCAGGGTGCTTTGGAGAAGTCATCAAGTAGAGGAAGCTACTTGGGAGTTAGAGCAGCAAATGAGGCAGCAGTATTTCTATCTCTTTGATTGTTAGGTATGTAAATTTCGAGAACGAAATTTTTATGAGGGAAGAATTGTCACATCCCGACCCTTAAAATTTTACCTTATTTACTAGCTTGGTATTAATAAGAATTTTACCGTCTCCGTCAATAAGTTATGGTTTAATTGGTCCCTAGAGGGGTTTTGAGGGACGATTATTTCGGAGAATTCTTCATAGGAGAAAAATATGACGATGGTAAAATTGGTAAATTTTAGCTAGTAAAAGGTAATTTTTATTAGGGTATTTATTTTTCGGGGTGTTTTATTTTGGAGTTGGTGTGGGTATATAGGTGTTGGACCGGTTTGGAGAGGCCCAAACCCATCTCCCTCTCTTTCTTTTCTCTTTCTCTCTCCCGGTTTTCCTCTCGAGCCATCACCCTGCCGGAACTTCAACCCGACCGTTCACCGCCGTCCGGCCACCAACCGCCACCGCACCGGTCCCGTTCGGTCGGCCTCCAACCCAGCTTCCATTGTTAGAGTTAGTAAATAAATTGGGAGATGTTGTGTTTTGGGGAGCACGAAGGCTCCAAGAGTTTAAGGTTGGATTTGGATTTTCAGAAGTGTATGCATGTATTAATAGAAAGGGTTGTCCATTTTCAAGAGATGTTATGTCGAATTTTTGGTAAACTTTCCTTGGAGGTGGTCCCCGCAGGATTTACTTCGGGTTTCAGGGTGAAATTCTGGGTGGGTCTTGACAGGAACAAAGCTACTGCTTTGCAGATTCAAAGCTGCTGCTTTGACTTTGTTTTCTTTGTCTTCCTATTAAGATGTGTCTCAAATGTTTGCGCAAGCTGTTCTATATCAGTCTCCTCCACTTTAGAAGAACTCGACCTCGAGTATATGTCAGGATAGAAAACGTCATCATCATCAGCTTGGTAGGCATGTATGTCACTAACGTTGAAGGTCTTGGATATTCCCATAGTATCTGGCAGATCAATGACTTATGCATTGTCATTGATTTTCTTGATAATTTTGTACGGTCCATCCTTCCTGGGCTTGAGCTTGCTGTAGGTGCCAATAGGAAACCTTTCTTTTCGTAAGAAAATCATCACAGTGTCTCCTTCGTTAATCTTCTCACTCCGATGAGAATCTGCAATAGCCTTGTACCTCTCATTAGTAACTTTCAGTTTCTGCTTAACCTCATCTTGGACTCCCTGCACTTCTCTTGCCATTGACGTAGCCGCTTCACTAAAATCCTTACCCTTTGGAACATAAGCCAAGTCAACCACAAGTTTAGGAGGTGAAACATACACCACTGAAAATGGTGTCCTTCCAATAGAGCTGTGAACTGAACTGTTATAGGCAAACTTAACCTGAGGCAAAACAACATCCCACTGCTTTGGCTTGTCTCCACAAGTACTCTGAATCATATTCCCCAATGTTCTATTAGTAACTTCGGTCTGTCCATCGGTTTGTGGATGAGCGGTAATGCTTCGATTGAGCGTAGTCCCAAATATCTTCCACAAAGTAATCCAAAAATGGCTTAGAAACTTGGGGTCTCGATCAGAAGTAATAGACTGAGGCACTTCCATGCAAACAGACCACTTCTTTAAAGAACAATCTTGCAATGTGAGAAGCGTCAGATGTCTTCTTACATGGTATGAAGTGTGCCATCTTTGAAAACCTATCCACTACCACAAATATAGAGTCAACTCCTTGTTGTGTCTGAGGTAACCCTAATATGAAGTCCATGGTGAGGTCTTCCCAAATTCCCTTAGGTACTGGCAGAGGCGTATAGAGTCCTGTATTTCAAGATCGTCCCTTAGAAGATTGGCAGATGTAACACTTACGGACGATGTTTCCCACTTCTCGTTTCAGCTGAGGCCAATAATATCTCTCCTCCAGACTCGCTATAGTTGTCTCCCTACCTAGATGTCCACTTAAGCCACCTCCATGTAATTCTCGAATCAACATCTCTCTAAGTGAAGACCTTGGTATGCATATTCTATTTCCTTGAAAAAGATACCCTTCTTTGATGAAGAAGTCGTTGCAGGGTTCTTGCTTCACACACTTGGCCCAAATTTCTTTGAAGTCTTCATCTTCCTCATAAAACTCTTTCAAAAATTCAAACCCAATAACCTCTTGAGAAAGTGTAACCAATAGTTGGCTTCTTCGACTTAACGCATCTGCAACACGGTTAAGTGTTCTACACTTGTATTTGATCACAAAAGGGAACTTTTGTAGGAAAGTAACCCACCGGATATGCATTTTGTTCACACTTCTTTGACTGTTGATATATTTCAAGGCTTGATGGTCGGTGTATAGCACAAATTCCCTCTGCACTAGATAATGCTCCCATTACTTCAAGGCACAAACAACCGCATAGAACTCCTGGTCGTATGTACTCCACTTTTGCCTAGCTTCATTAAGCTTCTCAATAAAATACGCCACTGGCTTTCTTTCTTGAGATAAGATAGCCCCTATTCCTACTCCACAAGCATCAGTTTCTACCTCAAAAATCTTGTCAAAATCAGGCAAAGCTAGTACCGGTGCTGTGCTTAACTTGTACTTAATCATGGCAGAGCTCTTTTCCTATTCTTCACCCCATTGAAATCTGTCTTTCTTCAGACATTCGGTTATTGGTGCAGTGAAAGCATTGATATTTAGCACAAAGCGGCGATAAAAGGTTGCCAATCCATGAAAACTTCGTACGTCACCAACAGTTTTAGGTGTAGGCCATTCCTGAATTGCTTTCACCTTGTCTTGGTCAACATGTATACCTTTTGAGCTAACAATAAAACCCAAAAACATAAGCTTCTTGGTCATGAAGCTGCACTTCTTCAAGTTCACGTACAACTTATTTTCTTAGAGAACTTGAAGAACTTTGCGCAGATGTTGCAAGTGTTCTTCCTTGCTCTTGTTGTAGATTAGTATGTCGTCAAAGTATACCACCACACACGTCCCAATATAAGGCTTCAGGACTTGATTCATCACTCTCATGAAAGTACTAGGTGCATTAGATAATCCAAACGGCATGACTAACCATTCATAGAGCCCATCTTTGCTTTTGAATGCCGTCTTCCATTCATCGCCTGGTTTGATTCGAATTTGATGATATCCACTTCTTAGATCAATTTTAGAGAACACTACTGAGCCACCTAGGACATCCAACATATCTTCAAGTCAAGGAATCGGAAACTGATATTTTATTGTGATCTTGTTGATTGCACGGCTGTCCACACACATCCTCCAGCTCCCATCCTTCTTTGGTACTAACAAAACAGACACTGCACAAGGGCTCATGCTTTCTCGAATGTGTCTTTTTCGCAGCAACTCTTCAATTTTCTCTCTAAGTATCTCGTTCTCCTTAGGGCTCATCCGATAATGAGGGAGGTTAGGTAAATTAGCCCCAGGGACAAGATCGATTTGGTGTTGAATATCTCGCATAGGAGGTAGTTCATTTGGAAAATCATCATCCAATAATTCTTCAAAATCCTGCAGTAATTGCTGGACTTCTTTTGGAATTTTCTTCTCCTCTTTGTTGCTTTCAGCCACCATTACTTCCCTAACTACCAAAGGATAAATAGCTTCTGCATCCTTCACAAGTTCTTCCACCTTTTCACCAGGTTCAACAACAATAAGAAAGTTAGACTGTTTTGGTGAAACCAAATTTGTAGGCTTGGTCTTAGGCTTCAAAGTAATATGGTGTTTTTCCCATATGAACAATACTGTGTTTTCTCTTTCATTGTGGATAGTGTTGACATCATGCGGCCACAGTCTGCCTAGAAGTATGTGGCTGGCGTCCATGTCTACCACATCACGTTCAACTTCATCTTGATAGAATTTCCCAATTGAAATTGGCACTTTATATGTTTCGGTGATGCGAACTTCTGGGCCTTTCTTGATCCATCCAATGGCATATGGAGCCCTATGTTTCGTAGTAAGAAGATTGAAGTGTTCCACCACTTTCTTTGAGACGAAGTTCTCGCAACTTCCACTGTCTATTATCAATGACATGGGCATTTCTTTGATAGTGCATGTACTCCAGAAGATACTATGTCGCTGGTTTTCTTGTTTTGTTGAACACAATAGCCATTGAGTAACTAAATTGTACTCCCTCAATGGAAGGGGGCTATATATATATATATATATATATATATATATATATCCCTCATCGATATCGTTGCCAAAAGAAGATAGAGGCCCCTATGCAGTCGGATTTGGCTGGCCAGAAAGCCATTTATTTTTGCCAGACATTTGTTACAAACCCCCACGACTTAAGCGCACTGTTATATATAGTATTGCATTAAACATCTTGTCCTAACCAAAAACATTAACCTAAATCCAAAAAATAACAAAAACACAATTTAATCCTTCTAATAGTTTTCTCACAAAACACAATTAACTTAGGGCATAAAATGTTGTGTCTCAAAAGTTTTAAAGAGTAATGGGTCATATGCCATAGTCATATTTATGTCATGCCATAATTGTCACTTTGATGCACTAAAACTAAGCTTACACAACAAAAATCGTGCTAACTGAAAACTCACTATATAATCACTCTAATTTTCATACAAATGTTTATAAGTTAGCCACACTATCACTCAAAGAATTTCATGTAAAAACCGTCATATGCTTGATTTTCATACGCCTAATACCATTTGATTTAGCGACATAGTCTCTCTTTAAAAAATATGAGGTTATGAGTTTAACTCACGAAAAACTAATTGTAATATTTGAGTTATTTACATGATAAAAAAATAAAACAACTTCATACTTCATATGAACAATAACTATTATTAGAACAGATCACGAGGTGACCCATACCCGCAGCAACCCACGGGGATTTTGTCTAGTTTCCTTCTATTGTTGCCATTCATGCCTCAATACCTAGTTGTACAACCGACAATTTTTATGCTCTTCCCCATATGGATGTGGACTTGGGGACTAGTGGCATTAAACGCTTCAACTTTATTTGTTGTGCAATGATGTCCTAGATTATACGGCCCATTCAGATAACCAAATCGTTTAAGCCCAAACATTATCTCATTTCGAGCCAGGCGAGTGTAAAAGCCCGCAAGTGGCGCACCACTTGCCTCCAACGAGGAGTCGCGGACTATAGTTCGCAGCTGCGAAACTGATCCCCGCACCAGTCTCAGTTTTTCCAGGAAAAATAAAAACAGAGCTCAAGGTTTTAGTGTTCGGTTCTATCCCGCCCTAACCAGTTGATTTTTATTTTATTTCTACTTGGGAGTCGAAGATCATAGATCTGTTCTTTCCTTCCATCTGCAAACATGTTCAAAAAGTAAGCTTATAAACACAATCCCGCATACAACTATCTATCAATGTTATTTTGTATCTGGGTTGGCACTTGTTCCATTCTTTGTTGATAATTGACACGGATGATGCATAGGTTTGGTTTAATTCGATGAACCTTAATTAAAGATTCTTGCTTTGTTTGATTATGTTTTTCTAAGGGTTGTAATTTTCGATTTTTTGGCTTTGCATTTGTGCTTTTTATTTTTTATTTTTTTATTTTTTCTGGAGTAGAAACTAGAAAGTAAGGAGGTGAGTTGGGCAGTTATTTTTTGTGGTTATAAGAAAACTTTAAATGATTAGATACAAGTGTGAAATGTTGAACTGTCTCTGGTGAGTTTATTTTTTGTGCAATTATGCTGCTTTTTGGAGAAGCAAGCTCTTGAACTGTGCAATCTATCTCGCTAAACATGTTTTTCCATCACCAATTCATATATTGTTACAATGCAGATTTTCAACTGAAGAGGTATCGGCACAAAACCAAGTAAAGGCATCTGTCCAGCGTAAAATTCGACAAAGTATTGCAGAAGAGGTAAAACTATTCTACGACCAGTGGCCTCTACATAGTATTACTGATGCTTCGAGATATATTTTGCTTATGTTTTTGACACAAATTTAACTCTACTTGCAGTACCCTGGACTGGAACAAGTGTTGGATGATTTGCTTCCAAAGAAATCTCCTCTCATTGTTGCTAAATGGTTTGACTCTGTTGTTCCTGCTAATACGGTTTACTTCTAACTCTGCAATAATAACCAATTTATCTCATAACTTCTTTCAACCTCCACTTGGCAGTCAGAACCATCTAAACTTGGTGGTGGTAAACAGTGTGCCACTATTTTTCAACATACGTGATGGACCATATATGCCTACTCTCAGACTGCTTCACCAATGTAAAATGTTCTTTCCAAATAAACTATCTGTATCTCATTTTAGGTTGTCGTGGTTTTTTTCGGTCAAGTTATTTTTTGGCTTCTTCCTTGTAAGGGTGTAAAAAAGATTTAGGAGTGAATGATTTGGCAGGATCTTCTAATAAACTGCTAAGTGGTAGTTGTACCAAAAACTTTGCTTCTGTTTACACTTGAGAATAGAATGATAAATGATTTGTTTTAACTCCAGGATGATGATGGGAATGACTAGACAGTTTTCACAAATTTTCCAGAATAAATTAGTAAATAAGAAGGTATTTTGAATGAGATGACAATAGAAACCATCTAATCTGTGGGATCAGCAAATAAGAATGAGCCCTACTCTGAGGAAGCAGTTCTTGTGCTTGGAAGAATCCATTCAACAACATGCTGGTACCATAATGAAGAGAGAAGGATTTCATAGTATATCACAAGTCAAAAATTATGAATTTAGGGGAAAAAGGTGGAAAGGGGCATTAATAGGATCAAACTGCTCTTAATAATTTTTGTTTGAAAATACCATAATTAATTTCGTTCTATGAATCTCTCATGCAACTACATGAATTCCCTTGTTTTTGGAATTTTTCCTCAATAATGTGTATCCGGGAATACCCGGAATCTTTTGTTTTGGTTTTGGCAGATCCAGATATAATGAAAAAGTTACAAGTAGATAGGGGTGCCATAAAGTTTGTTCTTGCTGGTGCAAACATAATGTGTCCAGGTTTAACTTCTCCTGGTGGTGCTTTGGATGACGAAGTTGCTGCAGAAACTCCTGTGGTAAAACTCCGACATCCTTTTTTGTTTTTTGTTTTTCGTTTTTTGCTTCTTTTTGGTTTCTTATTTATGGTTCTGACTGAGATTTGATTTTAGAAAATAAAAAAAGTTCAGGTATTATGTAGAATTGATTTGGATTAGTTTCCTTCACATGTAAGGGAGATAAGAAGTTTATGATTCTGATCTGTGGGACTGCATACTGTCAGGCAATAATGGCAGAAGGAAAGCAGCATGCCCTTGCTATTGGCTTCACAAAAATGTCAGCAAAAGAAATGTAAGTTAAGGTCTTATATTAAATTTCAACTAAATAGTGTGAGAAAAAGGAAGTGATGGAGTATGCAGTGACTGATTCAATCTTCAAATATCTGACAGACAATGTTTAAAACTTTACTGATGTGTCTTTCTGGTTAGCCAAGTATTATCCTCATTTATTGAATAAAAGGAATGAAGAAAGAGTAACTATGGTTGCTCATACTCGCATTTGATAATACATCCTTGTCTACCACATGATTTCTGCTCTACAAAGTACAAACACCTTAGCATTGTTTACAGTTTTATTCTTTTTATTCCCACTTGTTATTTGGTATAAACCTCAAGTAGCGTAACCAATTGTTCAATTTGTTTGATTACTGCTTCTCCTGTTATCCTAAGCCTGTAAAAATGTGGAAGAGATATTTGTTAGTTGAATCCAATATCAGTAATTTGTATTTGTTGACCTGGAATGACATGAAAATTTTATTGTTGTGCGGTTGTGCCTCAGTGGAGTAGGTGGTCAATGTAGACCTTTCTATTTGGCACCGTCTGTTATATAGACATCTCTAAGTTCATCTTATGGCAACATCATATGTGTATCAGAGTTAGATTACTTATCTATTTTTGATTGGTTTATTCAACAAGTTGAGTCCTCTGTTTGGCGTACAGTAAGCTGATCAACAAGGGAATTGGAGTTGACAACATGCATTATCTTAATGACGGTCTTTGGAAGGTATGCCTGCACTTAATACTGTCATTGTATCTATGATCCTTCATGTGTACTTGTTATTGTTTTTTATTTATTAAAGCAGATATTTCCTTTGGTAGAATCAGTGAGGCATTGTCATGCCAAAACATTTGTTCCTTATAATGGTATGCTTTCAAATGATCTGATGAATTGCAATCACTAAGGAGTAGTCATGCTATGGCATCTACTGAATATTATAATGGTCCTTTCTGTATTGTGGGTGTTCCTTATTGTTTGCCTTGCTTTGCAGATGGAACATCTAGATTGAGGATATTGGCGATTAACTGTGCTTATCATCAGGAAGAAATGAAGAATCTTATGTTTATCTATTTCATAAGTGTTCGTCTTCTGAGTATCATAACCCAGCTTAAAGAGTTACGTACCCTTTCCCTGTCAATTGGCCTTATCTTTGTATGTTGAGAATCATCCTTTTCAGATATTGTAAACCTTGAATCAAGCTCGTTCTGTTATGGTGAATCTCATTTTGTTACATTACTAACAGGCTTTTTCTTATGTTATGCTGAGCCTCCAATGGATGTTCTTGAGTAAAAAATAAATGAGGTCTTGACATTCTATCTATACTCTTCTGATGTTGTAAATGATGTTTGTGTTATTTTTGATGAAATTAAGCAAGAAAGCTGGTGGATTGATGATTTGGATTACATGGGGTACAGTACTTAAATTTTGGTTGTCTCATGTTTTGTTACTAAATACCAACTAATGAATGATTAAATTTCTGGAAATTAGTTGTGCGAAAATGAATACTCGTATGAATTGGGCGGATATCTATAGTGTGAATTTTCTGATGACAAAAAAGGATTTTACAATGGGCTAAATCAAGTACTGTTTTGACTTTTTATTAGAAGTATAATTTTTTTGGATGAGAACTATTATGACTAGAAATTATCTATGGCCTCAATATTAGGCTTGCGGTCTCTTTGACGGAAATAACACTATTTACATAATTAACAGCTTGCAAATAGCGTGCGCCTTCCACGCCTTAAACGGTGGAGCTTTTTGGTACCTATGTTATAGGAAACCATACGACTGCCATTGGAGAAATTTTCCAACGCTCTCAGAGAACCACGTGACATTGCCCGGTGGTTCTCTTTACCTATATGATGTTTCCACGTGGAAATTTTGATACCTATGAATAATAAATTAAACGCTTAAACTCTGTCGTTAAGGTTGCCGTCATACAGTGCAAAGACATCTATCGCTACTCCAGTTTCAATACGTACTTATCTGTTCTTCAACCTCCCTCCAGACATGAACATCATCTCCTCTCCTTCATAGGTCTCGTACTCTAATTATTGCCTCTCATCAGCTTCATCTCCTTTCTTCTTCTTCTATTTTATGCTTCTTTTTTACTCTTCTCAACCGACCTTTTGATTTCGCCGATGTCGGTGTTCTGCAAAATATTGAGATCGCCGGAATGATTGAGTGTGCCCCGCCGGAGAACATGAATCTATCCTGAAAGCATGGGCTATTCTAGGGATAACCCGTTCCAATAATCTATTTGGAATCAAAAAGGGATTGAACTTTAATTAATTTGTTGGTTCATTGATTCTGTATTTCTGTTCGAATTCCAGTTGTGTTGTAATCTGGTTGTTTCAAACACCAGATAAGTATGATAAATCCAAGTCCCATACTAATCAAGTCTGGTTGTGATGTCAATCTAAACTAGTCTCCTCTGCCAAACGCCTCCTAATAATGAATATAGGTGGGTTTGATTTGGTGTAACTTGATTACATATACTAAGTATAGAATCAATTTTCTGTTCTTTGATTCATATCAAAAGTCATGAAGATGAGAAAAAGAAAAGAAGAAAAGAGGATTGCAGATCTGGGTATCTATCAACCCCTCTTAAAATCTGCAGATCTGGGTTTGATTTTTTTTTTTTTGCCTTTTTCTGACGGCAAGAGAAAAGAGGTGGAGAATTATGTTAGTTTGTTGTTAACTGACAATCAGACAAGTCAAAATTTCCACATGGCAACATCATCTTATAGGTAAGGAGAATCACTAGACAATGTCAATGTCACGTGGTTCTAAAAAATTTCTCACTGGTAACCATTAGAAGCTCCTCACGGTTCCAAAATACTAGTGGAATCATGATCCCTTCCACCGGTCCGAACGCCAAGTATTTTATCCAAGAACACGTAACACCTGTAGACTCATCCATCATCCATATGTTAAAAGATTTAGGAACTTCATCTTCTGCTTCATAGGTCAGAAGAACAATGCATTCTTTCAACACAGCAAGGCCCCTATAATGTCTCTCGTTATAAAAATCAAAACAATCTGGCACCGGTATCCGATGAAATTGCTCATCACTCGTATCAAATGTAAGCAAGGATTAAAATTTCTGTGATATATTCGATATATCCTCCGATATCTCCTTTTTTTGAAGGACTGATATATCTATAAAGGTTAATATCTTATCTTCCACCGTATCTACAATATTTCCTCGATATTTAAGAAATATCGTCAAATATCACCGATATTCAGGAAATATCTCCGACATTTATGATATTTTCGATATATCACCGACATATTAAAAAAATATCTGTAAAAAATTGAAATGATATCCGGAAGAGAAGTAATTCCCTCGAGGTGTACCCCAATGAAGAGTGGTGGTTTCGACTCTCGAGAAGAGCATGATTCCTTTCGAGATATATCTGGATGCAGATTGATCTATTACACAATTATCAAACTTGAAGATGAGTGGATAGTGGAGGAATATTTACACTTGAGAAAGAGAATGAGTATAAAATAGAGAACACAGGTGTACTGGTGAGACCGTGAGTCTGTGACATAAGATAGAGAACACAATTATAGAGATGAGAGAGAGAGAGAGAGAGAGAGAGAGAGAGAGAGAGAGAGAGAGATGTGAGTCATGTGACTCCAACGTCCCACACTCCCACCATATCTTGAGTGATTACGATCATGCCTCCCATGATCATGGTTATAGAAGTACTAGGTATGGAGCGCAAGAGGATACCATGTATGGGAGGAGGACTAGAGGTCCAAATGATGATCAAGATGTTGCTTCAGTTGCGCTAAGTTTTGATTCTATCAGTTTAGGTAGTGGGACTGGAACCTCAAATGAATCCCAAGAAGACAACAATCAATATGGCTATAATGTTTATGGCTATAATCAATGCGCGAAAGTCAGTGATCAGTCAACCAGTTGGATTCATCCTTACTATCCACTTATAGGGGAAACAATCAGCAGCTCTAAAGACATATATGATTATCATATTCAACACTACAATTTGTACTATATGAGTTATATGTCTTGGTCTGATTATTGTACTTTTGTGGACCAGCGTGTGTCTTATGACTCTTATCAACAACCTAGATTCTCATTCTAGATGTAGATGAAGTTGATGTTTGTAATATTTATATATAAATCCAATAAATTAAATATTTTCGAAAAAAAATTCTTCCCAAAATACCGTATTTTTCCCGGGTTTCCCCGATATATCCGAAATCTCCCTTTTTCAAATGACCGATATATCTACTGATACCGATATTTTAATCCTTGAATGGAAGGATGACTTCCTTATCTTCCGCAGCAAATGCCCACCAATAACAAATTCCCTTGAAGTGCAAGACAAAAGAAGGAGCCCAAGAGGGGCGACATCCTATAGCGAGGGGCGTAGCCAATAGAGGGCGAGAGAGGTCAGCTGACCCTTCTCAACATTTGAGAATTGTTGCTGATTGGTTGAGTTTTATGCTTCTTTCATATGAAACCAAGTCCATTGGCTGAGAATGACCCTTCTGAAATAATTGTCCACTATTCCTAGTCTAAAGGTTAAGATAGGCTAACTATATTATGACCAGACAATAAATGAAGCTTATTTACAGTCTAAGCTTATATGTATTTATCTTTCTTTAACAAAAGATTTTGCTTGTGACTTGCTCAATAGATTCAAGCAACAATAAGAAGAAATATTTGTCAATTTCTCGGGTATAAGTAAAGTGTATAACACATTGGACTATTAGTTTTCTTCTATTTTTACACGGCATCAATTTATTTTATTTTTTTGGGATAAATCAAACAATGTGATATATTTTTTTAAAATTGAAGCTATTGTGGTTGATGATTTTAACTATATATAGTATAATATATCATTATTAACATACAATGACTATGTAATTGTGACTTATTTAAATTTTGACCCCTGCTTAGAATTAAAATTTCTGGTCTAACGCCTACTGCCTATAGCTGTATCAACATTCTCGANCCTCTCTACCAAGAACTTAGACC
>NC_020496.1:3408176-3437197 GCF_000184155.1 Fragaria vesca subsp. vesca | reverse complement strand
AAAAATGATCAGTGTGTTAATAGTACCATCCTATAATTAATTACACTCATAAGTATAATTCTTTACTTCCAGAATCTCATAATTAACTAGCCAGGGGCGTAGCCAATAGAGGGCGAGAGAGGTCAACTGACCCTTCTCGACATTTGAGAATTGTTGCTGATTGGTTGAGTTTTATGCTTCTTTCATATGAAACCAAGTCCATTGGCTGAGAATGACCCTTCTGAAATAATTGTCCACTATTCCTAGTCTAAAGGTTAAGATAGGCTAACTATATTATGACCAGACAATAAATGAAGCTTATTTACAGTCTAAGCTTATATGTATTTATCTTTCTTTAACAAAAGATTTTGCTTGTGACTTGCTCAATAGATTCAAGCAACAATAAGAAGAAATATTTGTCAATTTCTCGGGTATAAGTAAAGTGTATAACACATTGGAGTACTATTAGTTTTCTTCTATTTTTACACGGCATCAATTTATTTTATTTTTTTGGGATAAATCAAACAATGTGATATATATATTTTTTTAAATTGAAGCTATTGTGGTTAGATGATTTTAACTATATATAGTATTAATATAATCATTATTTAACATACAATGACCTATGTAAATTGTGACTATTTAAATTTTGCCCCTGCTTGATAAAATTTCTGGCTACGCCACTGCCTATAGCTGTATCAACATTCTCGAGCTCTCTCCAAGAATTAGCACCCATGGTGTATACCTCTGCTCTTGTAGGATGTTGAGTAGCAAGACCCGAAGTTGTTTCAACAACTCTAACAACTTTGTACTCTTTAGCTTTGGAATCAAGGCCAAATCAAATAGCAGCTGCATTTGACCATGGTGCAGTATATTCATCCTCATCTTCAGACATAGGAGGGAGATCATAAAGGACGCAAGACTTGGGAAGAACATTGAATTCTCTGATTGTGGGATTGCACAAGACATCATCGACATTAGTGCTTAGACAAATAATCCCATCACAATGCCCTATAATTCGTAGATACGAGGGAATTGTATTCGAAGGAAACATAACAGCAAGTTCTTCAACAGCAAAAGTAAGATTATCGCCATCACCGTCATCATCGTTGCCAAAATGAAGTAATGACAGTAAAAGATCTATGCTGTTATTGTCGAAATTTTGCTGTTTCTTCAAAGCAGCAATCTCTTCCTCATCCGTAATGCTTCTATCCTGGAAGAGAGTATGCCTGACAAGGACGCAAGTGGCAGAAGCGAAATCATTGTGCCTAGAAATGGAAAGGTGCTCGGCAAGCAGCAATCTCTTCCTCATCCGTAATGCTTCTATCCTGGAAGAGAGTATGCCTGACAAGGACGCAAGTGGCAGAAGCGAAATCATCGTGCCTAGAAATGGAAAGGTGCTCGGCCACGAAGCTAGGATCATTGATAATGGTGTCCCATGACTTGCTGATGCATTTAAATCGTACCAAAGACTTGGGTGGCAGTCTTGATAGGACTCGCACTATCATTTCTTCTAACATTTCACTAAACGTCGTAATTTCTCCTCTACTTATTCCTCTCTTTCCCTTTGTTTGGCTAGTGTTTTTGAGATGTCGGTGTGCCCACGCTTCTGGTTTCAGCGTAACTTTCTTGATCTGTTGTTGCGCACTCGGGCTTGCAATGGTCCCTGGAGAGGCTTTTTGGTAGATTGGGTGCTCCTAAGAGGCGTCTAACTTGCAAGTGTGCTAGGGTTTGTTGAATTGTCGATCCTTTTCTCATTCGCCTAGAACCTCTTTATATATAGAATAGGTTTGTGAATAACTTATCTTTGAAACAAATCAGATCTCTAATCAGATCAGGAAAGATATTTTCCTAATCGAGCCATTAAACAATATCTCTGAGATATCCTACATATCTTCCCCTAGTAATTACCCAATAGAAAAAGAAAGATAATTAGACTGCATGTATCTTTCCGTGTATCATAAAGATACGATATTATAGGTAAACATATTCACCTCAAATGTAATTCTTGGAGATCTTCTAACGTCAACACCTTCTAAGTAAAGATATTTTTCCAAGTGTGACTCTTCAATTTTGGACGTGCATCATCACCATATCTCATGTAATCATCATCAGATGCTGAGAAAATCTTACGTGCGACAGCCGCACCATGTGTCCTATGCGACCCACTAGTCACACAGCGACACGTTTGTTTTTTTTTTTTTTTTTTTTTTTTTTTCTTTGGGCAGCTCTTCTTCTTCCTTCCTCTCTCTTCTCCGACAAAACCGTCGATCCCCTCAGCTCCCTCTACCCAGCCGTCACCTAACACCCCCCCCCCCCCAGCGCTGCCAACACCATAAGCCTGACAACCTGTGTCACACCCCAATTTTCGAAGGATAAAATTTCAAAAATTTGGGCATGATAAAACTCAAAATCTTAATATCCCATAATCCTGCTCAACAATTTTCAAAACTAAAAACAAATACTGGAAATATAAATGTCGATAAACTCATCAACCGAGTTAAATATTTAATCTCCTTAATTACATCAACTTCCAAAAGTCTAGTAATAAACTACTTCGCTTACATGAGCTTAAAAACTACCATAAAATACAAATAAATGTATATCGTTAAAAACCCAGCTCCTAGGCCACTGCCTCCTACCTTCTGATCATCACCTGCAGGTCTAACCCCTACACCATGAATTGATGCACCGGGTTGTAAACAACAAACCCGGTAAGCTAAAAAGCTCGTATGAGTAACTCCCAAAATAATAACCCAACAATCCTAACATCACATATAATTAAAACTGGTAATTCCTGCATTAGCAACTTAGTTCAGGAATCGCCTAAAAGCAAGAGAATTCAAAAGAAACAATTAAGAAAACACAATAATTTAAAATCACCCAAAATCATAAATAAATCCTATAAATAAACATAGTTCAAGAATTCTATTAAAATCACACAATTAAGATTTAAGAATCTCCTGCGGATAAGCATAGTTCAGGAGATACTCAAAGCAAGAAATCAAAACAACACATAAGAACATCACACAAACATTTCTTTACTCTTACTTATGAGTTCGCCAACACTTAGTCATCCCCCATAAGTAACCAAACAAATGCGTACTCATGGGTTCGTCAACACTTAGTCATCCCCCATGAAGTAACGACTGACAGACTAGAGCTCTATACTGACCGTAACCAATCCACCGGCCAAGGCTTGGTTCCCGGTCCACCACGAAGACTCCTAATCTAATAATCACCACTAAGACACACACATACACAACTAATGCACGCAATCACCACTAAGGCACACATTCCAATACTCTCCCATCATAACACTTATCAAATCACAAAATAATAATATAATCATAACCGTAACCTATCACCCGATTAAAGGCTAGGAACCCGGTTTGACTATTTAAACAACAATTCAAAATATAAAAAAAATATCATCATCAACAACACAAAGAGCACATCATAAATTATATCATTCCACAAAGATATATATTTATATGAACAATTATAGATATTCCCACTAGAATAATCTATCAACAACCATATTTCAACATCACAATATCACATGATCGAAAGTCCTTTTGAAAGATTTATTTTTAACAGAAAACTTGTTTTCACTTACCATGAGCCGTTGACGATCAAGCTCATTTATTTTTAAAAAAACAAAGTCATTTTCCTTCAAGGACAATTTCACAATTAATAATAACAAAATTATAAGATAAATTCGGTTCCTTAAGAACCCATGTGAGATTTACTCACAATAAAAAAATAGCATCATAATCATCAATCAAAACCATTATCATCATCATCATAATAATTATCATCATCATCATCCTCAAAAACAACATCACAATCATCATCATAATCATCTTCAAAATCAACATCACAATCATCATCATAATAATTATAAATAATTGGTCCGAAAGTGGACCTTGGTGAGATGTTACTCACCTAAAAATCCCGCTGCGTCTTCACAAAGGAAACTCAAGAACCAAGCTCAACACACTTCGCAAGTCGCCTATAATTACACAATTAATAAATTAATAACCACTTAACCAAAAGAACCAAAAGAACATTGCACCCTTAACAAGCCTTAACCCGAGCTTTGCCCAAAAAAGGACAACCTTCTTCCGAGACCTCCCAAGGTCATTGAACACTTAACTACCTTCCCTCAGTGCCTAACTTTGGATTCTCCTACCTCAACACTTCGCACAAGTCTACAATAATAAAGAATTTAACAAGCAAAACTTAATCAAACTTGACCTAATCTCATAATATACCAACATGCTCACAACAACAAGAACTAGCTAACCAAAGTAACTAAACCTACACATCCTGCCTAACGCGCCGCCACGCGCCACCACCGGCGGCGGCGAGTGGGCCCCACGCGCCACCCTACAACTTCACAATCTCAACAAACTTCCAACATCAAACTTGAAGATTACTACAAGGGGGACACTTTTCATACCTGAAGGTCCAACCAGTTCAGCCGGAATCGGCCGGAAATCACCGAAAACTCGCCGGAAAAGTTGGAATTCACCACCACCACTCCACACCGAGAGTCGAGCTTCAAGACCATCGGAAACGAACCAGGACGCCAAGGAGCTCCTATCCCGACCGTTTCCAAGCTGCGTCGCCATCGCCGGAGGTGGGAAACCCGACCGGTCTCCAACCCGGACTTCCAAGCTTCGGGTCACCACTTCGGGACTGAATCGGCGCAAGTCACCACCACAGGGCAACTTGAACGGAGGAGAGGAAGAGAACCCGACCGGTGCCGTCGTCTGGGTCGGCCGGAGCTGGCCGAAAAAGTCAGGTCGGGTCGCCGGGTCCGGGTCGGGTCGGTTGGAAAACTCAGATATCGAAGGGGAGGCGCGGGAGAGAAAGAGAAGAGGGAAGAAATGGTTCCGGAAAAAATGAAATTTAACCTAACACTTTTCTTATTTAAACCCAAAAATCCCCTAAAGCCACAATTTTCCGCTTACCATAACTTCCTCATACGAAGTCCATTTTACGCGTGCCACGTGTCTACGAACTCGTATCGTCGTGCTCTACAACTTCTATGAAGGAAGTTTCTCGAGAAACCCAACAGATTAAAAAGTCAACTCTTGACCCTTCAAAACCCTAAAACCGTTTCAGGTAAAATAAGCATCCGAACGTTTCCGCTCTTCCTTCGAATCTCAAAACACACTAACTTCTAACTCAAAAATTCCCAAATAAAATTAAAAACTAATATTAAATTTCCGGGGTATTACAACCTGCCGCCGTCGAGCCGCGCCTCCACCAACCTGTGCAAATCACGCAGAGGAAAGAAAAAGAAGAAAAGAGAGGAAGGAAGAAGAAGAGAGAGGAAGGAAGGAAGAAGCAGAGGACGGAAGAAGAAGAAGAGTTGTGAAAAAGCTTCGCCAGAGGGGATCTGTTTCGCCGAAAAAAAGAGGAAGAAGAAAAAGGCAGGTATGAAAAAAAAAAAAAACAATGTATTAAAGAATAATTTGGTGCGCATGTACCAGGTGGTGGAGCTGTTGCACCTGAGAATTTCTCTTAGATGCCATCATTAAAGAATGTAATCCTTACTCAATATAGCTTCTGGACGTTATATGCTTCAAAGTAATTAAGACCTCTTTGCATGATATCCTTCCTTAATTGAACCAAGTCTCTTATACCTTAATTTCTAAGGTAATCACGTCAGAAGTAAATCATTTGTTCCGAAAAACTCATGTGCCAAATCTGTGCCACCAACAAGAATTTACCACCTGTCCATTGACTTGACAGAAGTTCACACCGTTAAGTATTATTGTTTTCTAGCTATTTTCTTAACAAAATAAATATAACGTATTGATTATTAATGTTTCATCCAACTGTTCCTCTACCATGTTCATCGTCAGATGCAGATTCTTCTTCTCATCATTTCTATCTTCTTCCCCTGCAACTCTGTCATCCTAAATTCCAATAGATAACATCATTAATTATATTTATTGCCTTACCCACAATTCTATTTCCCAATTTCCTCTCTTGTTTTTCTAATTTGAGCTTCAATATGTATAATCGTCAGCCTTATTCTCAATCTACAAGAACCCATCTTGTTTTCTTTTCAGGAGAAGCAAATTGAGGAAGCCCTTTATTCAGTGAAGACCAATTTGGATTTATTTTCAGATTTAACAAGATCGATTGATATCCCTGACGATGTTTCTAGTTTTCTTTTCCTTTCCCTTACTGGGTTTGTTATTACTTTCTAATTGTTATCGCTGAAAATAGGTTAATCTCTACACCTCTGCAAGACTGCAACAAACTCAGCAGCACCCTGATAAGAATTTCTCTATTGGGTCTCCTTCTGCACCTGATGACAACCTTCAACATTTAATTTGATTTTGTTTGATTTCAATCCAAAACTTGCTGCGGATTTCAATCCCAATTTTTGTTCATCTCTTTTAGCCTCATCGGAGGACGGAGGACGAAGTTGATTTTAGTGGGAGAAATTTTTTGTTCGATGAAGAAGCCAGCTCTGGGATTGATTCACGAGAAATAAAGAGGAAAAGAGAAAAATACTTTTTCAAAATTAAAAATAAGATTAGAGTTAACAGAGTTATTGAGGTGTTAGGGTAGCGCTGACATGTCAAATTCTAGTTGGTGGCACAGATTTGGCACAGGTGATGTGCTTCCAATCACGTATTCATAACTCTTCATAACTAGCATGAAACACGTCCATATTGCCTTTTTCATGAAAGATCTTCCATGCCGCTCAATCTCGGTAACCAAACAATCCTCTTAATTACCAGATTCATGATATATTGATAATAACCTAGATTTACACCAAGATCCTTCTTGACCTCCAAGATAGGCTCGACTTAGCCTCAATAACGAATATCTTCAAAGATACTCTATCATATCCACGAGCGATAAATACATATGTGTAATATGTTTCTATACTTTTATTTTTATTTTTTCTAATAAAGGCTGGTACGGTTACACTTAAGCCTTAATTAACAAAAGTGTCAAGTACACGGGGTGTTTGTGTGTGAGGACGGTGGGACGTTGAGACTAAACCTTTTATTATAATGACCTGAATATCAAGGATCTCTATAATAAACATGTACTTAACCAGACAACAAACAGAAAAGAGTATTGTTTAATGATGACTATATATATTTGTTTTCCCACAACGGTGACATGCTTGAAAGATCATTAGATATTTAACACGCTTACACATCCTAATGTGCAACATTCAACTTCTCAACTATGTTGTCGCTAGAAGAAGAAAAGAAAAAAAAAAACTACAACCCAGATATAGGTTCACCCTACCAGTGGACGGCCATTTAACAAAACAAAGAACTTGCTCCCTATTTAAGAGCAGATAGACAAGGCAATTTGAGTGCACATCCCGACACGGAGCCCTACTAGGCCTACAAAGCTAACATATGAGCTTATTACTCACATACGACGCCAAAAAATAAAACAACAAAAGTAAATAAAAACAATATTAAAATAAAATAAAATAAAAACTCTATTGGACCTAGGACGAAGCCCGAGGTTCAAAACCTACTAGGCCCAACATTTCCACAACTGAGTCAGGGTAAAAAGGGCCCAAGTGAATACATCCCTACTACGCTGTTGCACATGCCGCACCACTTACCTTCACTTCCAAATCATTGCTTTGTCACCGCTCATGGATTCCCACCGTCTTCGAACTAACGTCGTCGACAGAGCATCAACAGCTGCCATCCTCCACCACACCACCCCAAAATTTGAGCACCCATAATCCTGATAACAAGAACCACCAAAAATTGAACATCGTCCTCCCAAATCCTTGTTGCAAGATGTAAAATCACGACCAATATCACATAGCTGGGAACCCTCTTCTACCGTGCACCTCCTCCCTTTGCAGTCACCGACGTAAACCAAGATCCAAATGACTTACGGCTAGTTTGATATTACTACGACTTTTAAAATAAACTGTTGTACTATGACAATAATTAATTGTGAATTAAAAGAGTTTGGTAAATATTATTTTCAAAAATGCTGCTAAGATATAAAATATTATTTTTCTGTGTTTTTAATAATAACTGTTTTTAAAAATAAACATGAGGTTGTTTCTAAAATCTGTTGCCAATGACTTGTAATATTTTGTTAAACGCTGTTTTTCTTTAATTTACCAAACACTATAAAAATCTAAAAGTTCAAATAGAAGTTGATTTTTTTTAAGCGAAGCTATACCAAACAAGACCTTAGACCCACTTCGTTGCATTCTCTGATCAATAGGCCGAAAACCAAAACCCACATCCCGTCCAACTGCACATGCATGCCGCTCGTTGGTGAGGCCTAAGGCGTCAACGCCACATCGCAAACGAACGAGAACAAGAGAAGAAGGCAACAAGCTTTCTTCTAACCCTAATTGAAGAGGACTACAATGAATAATTGAGTATGAAGTTCTTTCAAACATTTCGTCAAAATGTTCGTTCAAAAATTCAGCATCATACTTTAAATTTTATGAAAAATTTTGTATTGTACATGCATAATTCTTTTAGATTCAAAGAAAGAAATATTTTCCTTAAGGCCTTCTTTGGTCCGTCCAATGACACCGCCATAAGGTGGGACATTACGTGATTTGATATTGCCGACAATGCCGAGTATCTACAATAAGGGGGCTTTAGAGGGGTACGAGAGACCGTGTTATCTCCAATGTTTCGAGAAGTTTTATGTTTTTAACCTCTTTGGTCATTTTTTTGGCTAGTGGGAACAAAAAATTTGTTTTTGTTAAAGCATTTTTAACAATGTTAGCCATTTTAAGTTAAATTTTAGACAAATTAACTAAAATGTCATTTTCGCTAGCCACTTTAGAAATGTGGCTGTATTAATGCTCTTTATTTTAGCTAGCATTACATCAACATTATTCTTTAAATAGAAATTAAATAGTTTAAATATATATTTATATATCACATAAAATATCTTACAAGAAATATATTAAATTATAGCTAGCCTCATCTGAGTCATCTCGCTCTCTATATTTAGCTAGCGAGATAGCTAAAAGTCATAATAGCTAAACTTTGACAAGTCTGCTGGAGCTCTGAAAATATAAAAAAAAAACTCAACACGCTCTCTAAAATAGCTAAAAGCTAAAATAGAGAGTCTGCTAAAGTTGCTCTTAGTGGTTGTAGTACGTTATTTATGATATGCTACGGTATAGGAAAAAAAATTATTAAAACTAAACAAACCATCACTAACCAGTGGTCAAGCAAGAAAATCGGTGCCTAACAATTATATATCACTCTCATCCATCAACTTATTTTTCTAGACTTAATCGAAAGCAAAATTTATTTCTCTTCAAATTTCACCTAATTTGAACAACTTTGAGATTTATTTTTTCATTGTTTTTTTCATCAAACATATCATTATATCTTGCGAATGTTTATGTAGCGAAGCAATTTCAAGCAACACTGGATTTTGATCCGCACCATCTTTTCCATACATGGTTAATGTGTATAAGTTGAAAAGAAGAAGAATACTAGCTCGAAAAGGAGGTGCAAACAAAAATGGCAAAGTTGTCCAAATTGGCGGAAGAGATGATGGTGCAAATATTGTCAAGGCTCCCTGCGAAATCTCTTATGCGATTCAAGTGCATTCATACTTCCTGGTATGCCTTGATCAACAACCCCAACTTCATCACCAAGCACCTCTCCGTTTCGAAGCACAACAAACTGTCATCCTTCATCACCATCCTTTTCAAGCGTTTTGTCCTAAGAGACATGAACACTGGCAAAAAGGATGTAGTGTTGTCATTGTTTAATCTCTTCTATGATGATGATGATGATGAAGAAGATGCGGAGGAGCATCACCTTGATACTGTTATAGAGGACCTCCACGTACCACCTTCAATGCGTCTAATGAGGATTGATCGCTATGGGTACGAGAGGGTAGAACTTTTAGGTCATTGCGATGGGATCGTTTGTTTATCTGACATGCGAGAAAAAGTTGTTTTATGCAATCCGGCTATCAAGGAATTCAAGCTTCTTCCTGTGTCAAATCTTCTTCTCTCTTCCCCTGACTTCAGAACTGATGTCGAGCCAACAGTTGCCATGGGATTTGGGTATGATCTCACATCCAAAACTTATAAAGTTGTTAGAATTTTGCAAAATGAACGAGAGTTCATCGATGATGATCGTGTTATAATTCATCCTCCAAAAGCAGAAGTATACAGCCTCGTCACAAATTATTGGAAAGAAATCAAGACTAATAATTTGGTCAAGGACACTGTTACCGCGTGGCCATTGCAGAAGATTTACGCAGTGAACTCTACACATTGTAAGGGAATAATTTATTGGTGTGCAAAAGAATATCCGAACGAAACAGTGATATGTTATACACCTGATGAAGATGAGGTTTTCGAATGCCCCAAGGATTGTACGATTTCGTTTCATTTAGCTGATGAGACGTTTCACGTATTATCATCTCCAAATTTGAGCTGTAAGGTGTTTGGATTGTGGAATGAATCCATTGCCATTTCCGGGTGGAATATTGAGAACTCCACAGACATATGGGTGCTAGATGAAATTGGTGCTACTGAAGGTTCTTGGATAAAATACTTAACCTTTGAGCCGGCTGTGAGCATTTATTCTCCATTGGCATTTGCTGGGAAGAACGATCAATTTCTTTATGTTGGTATGGATCAGAGTGTAGTAATCTTTTATGACTCTCGTACAAAAAAGTGTAAGTATCTTCCTATGGAAGGCGTTTCTCTACGTAACTATGAAGCTGCATTTTATGTTAATAGTATCGTTTCGATCAAGGGAGGTAACAACGATGTTATGCAAGATAATTGCAGCGATATAGTTTCTCATTCTTTCCCAGACGAGGAAGTTTGAGAATGATATTTATATGGAATTGTATATTAATAGGTTATTCACTATTATTGTTCAATTCTGCTTACCCATCCTCTTAATTCCTTGTTTGTTATAGTTTCTTTCTAATGTATCGAGTACATTTTTTGACATAGTAGTACATGATGACCAAATATCAAAGCACAAAAAACTCACTTAATTTATATCAGTAAGAACATGAGTTCAGACCCAAAACATAACCCAAAACATAATTGTAGGACTGACCCGAATTTTAACTGTAAAATAACCAAAACACACAATTTCATAACAAATTTACGCATCTCTCTCTCTCTCTCTGTCTCTCTCTCATATACAAACGCAAGAGAAAAGCCCGTTAACAATGCTCGAAGCCCGACGCACGATGCCGACAACGGAGCTCAACGACGAGACATGAAATCAGACGAAAAGGCTCAAACCTAGACGTGCGACGCTTTACAATGACGCCCATCCCTTTGGGCACCGATAAGTGTTGAAGGTCATTGCTTTTGGGATGACCATCAACGAAAGGCGCTAAGAACCCATCCCTTTGGGCACCGGTGCCGGCAACGGTTAGCCATCCTTGGTCAGAACTACTGAAGACGTAGGTGTTAGTGACGGTTGGGCTATGGGTCTCTTGTTGGGTGCCCAGATCAGATTGGGCCGTGGGGCTCAAAACCTAACCCAGTTCTTGGTAGAGAATGGGGTCACATGGTTACAAAGGCCTCTCAAACCATACAAGAAGCCGAGTACCTCTCTGTCGCATCTTACTACCTCTGAAGTTTGGTGTGCCGCTAACTCTAAAAGTAAGGGCAAGGAGGTAGCTCAATCTCCTTGATCATTCCTAGACAAGTGATGGAAGATTATTTCTGTTTAATTCTTGATTTATTTAATTGTACACTAATTGAGGTTCGCAAGCGACTAGTATTATTGCTACATGGCAGTTAGATATGAGTAGTTGGAGATCTCTTGTAATAGATTTCAAATTAGCGTATTTGAAATGAGGGTTGATTGTCATTTTGTTATTTGTGTTGGCATCTACTCTAGTTGTTACACCCCAATATTTTCGAAGGATAAATTTCAAAAATTTGGGCATGATATAACTCACAATATCACTCCTAAAACCTGATCAACAACTTCCAAATTAAACTCAAAACTGGAAAAGTAAATATCAACAAAACTCATCTTTGAGTTATACATTACATCTCCTTAATTACATTAACTTCAAAAGTCTAGTAAAATAAGGACGCTCATATACGCTTAAAAAAACAAACCGAATAATATACAAATAAAAAATACAACATCTAAAACCCAGCTACTATGCCTCTGCCTCAACTTTGCTGATCATCACCTGCAGGTCTAACCCCTACACCATGAATTGGTACACCGGGTTGTAAACAACAAACCCGATAAGCTAAAAAGCTCGTATGAGTAACTCCCAAAAATAACTAAATCCAACATTACATAAGATAAAACTGGTAATTCATGCTTTAGAACTTAGTTCAGGAATCGCTTCAAACAAGAAAATTCAAAAAAGAGAAATTAAGAAAACACAACAATTTCCAAAAACAATTAAAATCATAAGTGAATCCTGCAAAAATGATAGTTAAGAAATTCCACTAAAAATCACACAAATAAAATTGAAAATCTCCTGCATTAAGCATAGTTTAGGAGATACTCAAAACAAGAAATTTAATTAACAACGATTAAGCACAATGTTAAAACCACATAACCAATACTTTTACAAATATACATGTACCCATGAGTCCCAAATATTAATAAATACCTCTCATGACCTACAACAACAATTTATGTACCCATTGGTCCCAGATACCTTCAGGTACCTCTCATGACCTACACCGACAGACGGACTAGAGCTCTATTCCTAACCATAACCAATCACCCGGCTAAAGGCTTGGAACCCAGTTTGACTGTCCAATATCAAATCACAAAATAATAATAGCATCATAACCGTAACCAATCACCTGATTAAAAGCTTGGAACCCGGTTTGACTATTTAAACAACAAATCACAATAGAGTAGAATCATCATAATCGTAACCAATCACCCGATTAAAGGCTTGGAACCCGGTTTGACTATCTAATATCAAATCAAAAAATAATAATAGCATTATAACCGTAACCAATCACCCGATTAAAGGTTTGGAACCCAGTTTGACTATTTAAACAACAAATCACAATATAATAAAATCATCATCAATCAACACAAGGAGCACATCATAAAAATTATATCCTTCCACATAGATATATTTATATGAACAAACATAGATATTCCCACAAGAATAATCTATCAATAGCTAAAAATGTCACATCCCGACCCTTATATTTTTACCTTATTTACTAGCGTGATTATAATAAGAATTTTACCGTCTCGATCATTGAGTTAATATTTTAATTGGTCCCTAGAGGGGTTTCGGGGACGATTATGTGCGGAGGATTATTCGTATGAGGAAAATACGACGACGGTAAAAATAGTAAATTTTAGCTAGTAAAAGGTAATTTTTATTCGGGTTTTATTTTTTCGGGGTGTTTTATTTTTGGATTTGGGTTGTTTAAAAGGATGGACCGGTTTGGGGTGTAAGGCCCAAACCTAGTTTTTTTATTCTTTCTTTTTCTTCCTCTTTTCTTCCCGGTTTCCTCCCGAGCCTCTCCCCCGCCGGAAACTTCTCGCCGTCCGTACGCCGCCGTCCGGCCACCACCTGCCGCCGCTCCGGTCCCGTTCGGTTGCCCTCCGACCCAGCTATCTTCCAGGACCGGTGACAGCCCCCCTAGCGCCGCCGTGAGAGAGCGGTGCCGCCCGAAAGGCTAGGCTGCCCCGAACTTTCGGCCGTCGGAACTCCCTCCTCCAGCCACCAATCCGGGCAAGCTTGGTACGGTTTTGTAGCCCTCCAACCCAGCAGCCTTGCCCTAAAAGGACTCACTCTCTCTTGAGCTAGGTAAGGAGAAATTTGAGGTGAAAGTTTTATGGTGTTTTTGATGTTTTTAGTCGATTGCCCTAGTTAGGCTTGGAATTGGTGTTTGTGCTAGTTAGGAAAGTTGTAGAGCATGATGAGAGGATTATTCTGTCAAAATTTCATAGGTTTTGGAGGTCGCCGGAATTGGCCTCCGGCCGCCGCTGCCGGCGGAGCCGCCGGTTAAGAGATTTTTAGGGTTTTAAGTGTGGAATATTAAGAGGAGTATATTGATGCGATTTATGGAATTTTTGGATGAGATTTGGATAGGTTTGTGAATTTCCGAAGTTTGGTATTTTTGGCGGTTAATTAATGTAGAATCCGGCCGTAGGATTTAAGTCGTATTTTGGGGAGGTTGTATTTACGACTGTTGAGTATGATATTTAAGTTCGGATCGTTCCGATTTAAGAATATCGAAGTTAGGCAATGATGAGCGTATTTATGGCTCTCGGGTAATTTTGCCTATTTTGATTAAATATTGGATTATTGGTTGGGAAATTAATATTATATTTGGAACAGGACGTGAGGAGGCTCGAGCAGACGAGGCCCCAGATCGACATCAGGCTTAGGCCTAATTTGTGAGTGGACTTCTATTTGAAATAATATGCATGCTATGGTTCATGATTGAACATTTACTTTTGTTGGAGTTTTGACGTCAATTAATTTTGACGCTTTTATTTCTCTTAGAGAGTTACCGAAAATGGGATTTTCGGTGAATATAAATATGTATTTATGAGAGAGTATGTATAGAAAATGCTGGCTAGCCATATGTGTCTGTCCACCTTAATGGCGTAGCATATAGCCGCATTATGGTGTGACGTGAGCGTTGGACGTGAGCGTAGTAGCCCTATTTGAGTGTTTAATTCATATAGGGGGTATGGACACATATTTATACACCCGTCTGTCCACCTTGATGGCGTAATGTAGCACCGCATTAAGGCGTGACGTGAGCGTTGGACGCGAGCGTAGTAGCCCTATATAGACCCATGAATTTATATAGGGAGTATGGACGAGTGTAAATATATACATATATTATAGAGTCTGAGAGGCTCGATATTTTATGAGATAAAAGTTTTATCGCTTGCGGCATGCATTCGATTTTTCCTTAGATATTAATTTGGGGAAACATAAATATTTTATTTATTATTTTATTTTTGTCCACTCACTCTAACGTTATTAAATGTTTTCCCCTGGGCCTTTCGTTTTAAATTGCCCAGTCTGCAGAGTTCGGGTTGGATCTAGTAGGAGGCGAGGCATAGTCACCCGCATTTCTGCCAGTTTTCGTCAGTAGGTTACATGTTCAACCTACTCGTGTTTTCTTGCTTCCGCTTGTGTTTAGTAGCTCTGAATACTTTGGGATTATTGTATATTATGTGTAGAATTTCTGAAGGATAATTATGTGATGTTTGGAAGTGTTGAATTAAGAGTGTAATTTGGAATTTTCGAGTTAGGGTTGTCCATCTGCAAGGGAGATTTTCTTAATCTTTTCAGTAAATTTTCCTTGGAGGTGGTCCCCGCACGACTTACTCCGGGTTTCAGGGTGAAATTCGGGGTGGGTCGTGTCAAAAAACATTATGATCACATGAACCTTAAAAATAATCATATAATAGGAAAACTTGTTTTAACTTACCTATGAGCCGTTGGCGATTAAGCTCATATATTTTAAAACAAACAAAAACATAATTTTTAAATTATAATCATCATCATCATCATTTTATCATCATTATATTATCATCACAATCCTCATCATAATCATCATCAAAACCATCATCATCATAATCATTATCATCATCACAACCATCATCATAATCATCATCAAAATGACCATAAAAATTTAGTCCAAAGTGAACCTTGGTGAGATTTACTCACTAATACTCCCGCTGCGTCTTCCACAAAACAACAAGAGCAAGCCAAATCACAACTTCACAAATCACCTAAAAATCACACAATTAACACCTTACTAACCAAAGTACTATAGGATATCACAACACCCTTAAACTAACCCTTAGCTCAAGAGAGGACAACTTTCCAAAGTCGTCGAACTTAACGACACACTAAAGCTGCCACTAATTCTCAAAACCTAAACTCAAACCTCACATAAGCCTAAGCTTAAACTTAAAGTCCTAACATGCAATCCTTGCTCAAAACCTAGAATTTCCACCTCTCAACAAGCTCACAACAACAAGAGCTAGCTAACCACAGAAAAATGAAACTAGAAACACTGTCGGACGCTCTGCCACAGGAGGCGGCGAGTGGGCCCACGTGCCACCCCAAAACTTCAGAATTTGGGCAAACTGAAAACATCAAACTTGTAGAATGAAGCAAGATGAACAACTTTAATATCTGAGGTTTCAACCAGTTTGGGAAAACACCTCAAAACAGCAAAACGGGTTCACAATTCAATCTGCAATTTCAGGGCTCGAAACCTTAATATCTTGCTTCAAACTATGCCTAGCCACAACCAAAAGGAAGAGATGACCAAAACTCACCTAGGGTTGCCCCTCGTCACCACCGCAAACGGCGGTTCCGATCGGTGACACAACCGTGCTCTTCTCCGGCCAAGAGCTCCGTCTCTAGCTTGCTACGCCGTGTCACACCAGCCTAGAATTGAAGGGGGCATCCGTGTGAGTTGAACGGGACCGGCGGCGTCTCGATTGGAGGCCGAAAAAAGAAGAACTCCAGCGAGATTGTAGCAGCTCCTCCGCCTCGTGGCGGCATCTAGGCTGCGCGATGATGAGCGGCGCTGCCCCAAGAGTGGAGAGGAGATCTCTGCGAACCCAACAGAACCGGTGGCGTCCAATTTGGTGGTCGGATGGAGGAGTTATGTGCCGGAGAAGGAGAGTGCGCGCGGGAGGGTCGGGAGAGAGGAGAGAGAAAGAGAGGGCTTTTCTGAAAATTAGGGTTCCCTCTTTCTATTTATACACCTTCCAAAAATCGGAAACTAACTTCCTCTGACCATAACTTTCTCATACGACATCCGTTTTACGTGTGCCGCGTGTCTACGAACTCGTATCGCCAAACTCTACAACTTCCATAAAGGAAGTTTTCGAAAATAAGTTACAGATAACAAAGTCAACTTTTGGCCTCTTAAAAGTCAAGACTCCTTAATAAAATTAACTCCCGAAACTTCAACTTCACACATACTAATAAGAATTTCCCACACAAAATCCTTCATTAATTTCGGAAATAATATACGGAAATTGATATGAAAATCTGGGGTATTACACCAGTGGTCATGAGTAGGTCAATTTGATGTATGCGCCTTCTAAACTTCTAGTCGTGTACAAGTAACAAAATTATCTGATTCAAAAAAAAAAAAAAAAAAAAATTGTACTTCGTAATTTGAAATGGAGTTCAATTTTTGAACTTTTCAATCCAAAATTAAGTATTTAACGTATTGTTCATACACACGGTACATATCTCTCGGTTACTATACACGTCCCTTCTTTTGCTAATCATGTTCGAAATTTTTCAAGTCAACGTAGTAAACAGTCTCATTCGTTTTGGTAAACAATTCGACAAACACGAAACGGTAAGAGAAGTTACAGGACATTAGTACATTGTATATTCTTGCTCTCAAGCTTTTGTGCCTCCCTCGACTGGAACAATGCTATTCGAATTCACACAAAGGAAACCTTGATATTCTCCCCAAGCACCTTGAATTGGAAAATACTTAACCCTATCTCTACTTAGACTATACGAGACTATACGTCCGTCATCGGCAACCATAAGAACTTCGTCACTTCTCCATAACACCAACGACATATAAATTCCCATTATGGAGTCATAGTTCAAGTGTCTTGTCCAACCGCCAAAGTCGTCCATCATCCATATCTTAAGGGACTCGATTTCCGGACCTAAATAGGAAAAGCCAAACAGAGCAATAGATCCATTCCACTCTGTTAGTCTCATAAATAGAGCCTGTCCTGCTCCTTGGTCCTTGAAACTATCCGGAAGTAGTGTAATATGAAACACCTCTTCACCCATGTCATACAAAAGGATTACATCCCTAATGCTTGGAGATGAAAGCCTGTCATAATAACATAGGTATTCCTTATCTTGTTCATGACCCAACCAATAGAAAACTCCCTTGAAGCACATTTGATACATGTCAGGCCAAAAGCTAGTAGTTTCTGTTTCTAAATAATCAACCTTGATTTGCCTCCAAGAAGCAGTACCCAAAGTGTATACTTCTGCCCTTGGAGGATGAATAACCAGACGTTGGTTATGATCATATGAATCTTCACCTGATTCTACAATGTTAACCACCTTGTAATCCTTACATTTTGGATCATATCCGAATCCCACATTACAAGAGAATGACTCGTGAAGACATGAGGGGGGAAGAATGTTGAGTTCTCGTATCGACGGGTTGTACAACACAAGGTGTCCGGTATAAAGAACTAGACAAATGATCCCATCACAATGATCTGTAATGTATATAGTTCTAATAGCATCTGACCCAGGGAGCTCGATAATGTTGCCTTTGGTCTTTAGGCCCATAGAAGACGGAATATAGATGTCTTCAACAACACATTGAGGGTGACTGTCTTCAGCATCATGATCATTAAGAACATAAAGGAATGAAAATAAGATTTCCTCTTTGATAGTTTGGCTTCTTGGAACTACGGTGCGCTTGAGAAGGAAGCAAGTGTAGGAGTCTTTGTTGTACGAGTGGAGGTGCTTGTCTATGAACTTGGGATCATTGATCAGAGCATACCATGACTTACGGATGCACTTGAATCTCATCAGAGATTTGGGAGGGAGCCTTGATAGGAATTCCACTATCATCTGTTTTGGCATTTTGCGAAACACCTCCATTTCTGCTCTATTTGAATCTCTTGTTCTTCTTCTACCTCTTTTCTAGTCATATATATACATTCTTCACGTAAAATGAGACAGAATTAAGCTCATAATCATAAGAAATTGCATTGATTTGAAGATAAGAGATTCAAAACAAAAAGCCATGCAACAAGATGCTACGGTAAGATTAAGAACCTTGGTGGCGTTGATAGAAAGAGAGGATTCTTGATTGTTATGAAACTCTTTTTTTGGTGTATTTGACCAAGTATATTAGTTATCTGATAGCATGTATTGATTGATCTATTTTTAGCAAAATGGGTTGATTGATCCTGCTTGTAAGCTACGACCAAAAAGATTTCGAAAGGAATAATACAGCGAAACAGAGGAAGTACAATAATGAGAGAGATGGCTACTGCGTGTAGTAATACGAACTTGGAACATTATGGTGGTCGCAATGTGATATGAAAGAGGTTAGCATGCTGCACAGTAGCATAAAAGAAGTTACTATGTTTGGCTTACAATTGAATGTACATCATTCATGATTCCTTCACAAAGATCAATCACAATTGTAGAAAGAGCCAAGCCTTTGAACAATCAATTTTCGCTTTGTCATCAGGTTCCGGCACCGCCTTCTCCAACTCGTGGCACACCCCCTATGCCACGAGCATTGAGAATCGAATGGTTCAAGGGATATGCAAGTGGAATGCAAGGAAAGACAATGCTGAAGATTTTCAATTGTGATCTTGAAAGGAATTAAAACTGGAATTGAGTCCTCAAAATTCTTGAATATATAGTCTAACTATCTAAGTAATACATCATTCACTGTTTTGTAAACTAGTAAAAAGAACAAAGGGTATACCATACAATATATTGATACATCTGAAGTACATTGACAAAATTAAGAATTTTCAGAAACTCATTTTCATCTTTTACTTACTTTCCTATTTCCATGACTATCAGTAGCTTTGGGGTACGTCTTGGCTTCCAGTTTTTTAGTGGTACGCTGGAAAGCAGCTTGTCTGTGGCGCTGGTTATGACCTTTCCTTCTGCTGCATAGCCAGTAAAAAGATATAACCAAATTAAAGGTCCACCAAAAAGGATAAAATTAAAAAAACCAAGCACAAATATAACACTAAACTAGGGTGTTTTTACCCATCAAACACAATCTATAATAGAGCAAACTGTGGGAACTCATCAGTACTGCTCTTTTAGCTTTATAAGAACAAAGAATGCATTGTACTCAGACTGGTATTTTCACTTCTCAACGATGCCATAATACCAATATGACGGCAGAAAAGTTGTGGTATTAGAGTTTCCCACCTTACAAACAACAGGCCTGCTGTAAGGACCAATCCTCCCACAGCCCAGGAAACTCGTTCACTATATGGCATTTCCCTCACTCTCTCCTGGAACTCCTCTAGCAGCCTCAAGCTCCCAACTTTCTGGGGCACCTCAGATTGTGGAACCTTCCATGAATCCGCAATCAAATCAAGACTAGCTTTACCACCATAGCAAAATGTTTCTTCCAGGCTATCAGACATATCACCCTTAACAGCAAACCCTGCAGCATGGCAGAATTCTGTGCCATTAAGAATCCACTCAGAGGCTCTCCCACAAACATAATCATTTAATCCACAGGGTGCTAGAACCTGACAGAAATCAGATAAATCAGTAAAAAAGATATTTCATATGCATCTAGAAGGTGATAATTTATTTAGTTATATATCACCATACTGGACTTGATCAACAGCCATGAGTGTTATTATCATTGGCACCATTTACAATTCTCGCACGCTAGTGTAGACTATCAATTTAGAAGATACTTAACACGAGATCTCCTAGGTGGACAAATCCAGCAGCACATGGACCCCCTCCCCTTTGCCTATGAACTACATCCCCAACGTTCCCTTTCTCTTTAACTTGGGCTTTAAAGAAAATTGTGGACAAAAGTTAGAAAATCAGCCACATACCTGCGTTATTGCATCTGTTGAGTAGTAAGCCCCAGAACAAGCATTGAAGACCCGGTCACAGAAAGAAGCACATATAACTGGAGGTCCTGGCTGTACACCAATGCGGGGATCACAGATAGAACATTCCAATAATTCCCATAATTGCAAGCACTCTGAGTTAGCTTCACCTGACGAAGCCAACTTCCTAATGGCTATCAGAGCAGGATGTGTCTGGGCTACATCACAACAAGTGTTTTTGCGGAACACCCTGCAAAGAGTTAGATCTTTGGGTCCCTTGCTGACTCGTTTTGGAGGCTTCCCCTCAGAAGAGAATGGAGGAAAACGACTACCTTGGGAAATGCACACTCTGTCCAATTTACCTGTGCATCAAAAGGATTTAAATAAAACTTTATCATTATACAGAACAAACAGATAAGAGAAAAGGAGAAAAAGCATGAACAAAAGAGACAAATTAGCGTGCCACCAGAATTATTAGAAAACTTGTTATGAAAATAACACTAAATTGGGATTTAACTGTGAAAAGTAATTAATTAACTGAACCAACCAACATATATATCAAACTTGTGACACAAGCTTAGGACTTCTGAAGATAGATTTCATGGAAACATAGTATCATTAGACGATTTAGAGTGCAAAGTTTAGCCCCACATAGAAAGACACGTTCTTGACGTTCTAGGAATTTCTTCCCGCATACTTTGAATTAAACAAGTAAATGAAGCTCAAGGATATAACTCAGAGTAGATGACCAGCAATGATATGGAGGAAAATGCAGAAAGACAGTGACATTCCTGCTCGAGGAGAACAAGAAACAAAGGTGCCCCACAAAGCTTTGACAGACTTTACGTTTCAGCTGTTTTGACAGACTTTACGTTTCAGACTAGGTGACTTCACCATAAGCTTGTATTGAGGTGTTAAGGCAGTAGAAGTAGACCGATGATCAATCTCAGCCTCAAAGAATACAACCCCTTCAGGGCATGTCAACACCAAGTACAAGTAGTTACACGTCACAAGTTCAAAATACATCTAGCATATCTTAGCTTTCTTCAAACTGTGTCCGAAAGCATTCAAGTGATTTATCTATACCATTTCTATGTAAACACATGTGATATCATAGGAACAAGGAGCTTAAGCTGGTGATATCAACTGAATAAGGGACGTTGCTTTTATATAAGGCCGTAGGTGGTTAAAGTGACTAAAGACTGCTTACATTATCGGCAATCCAAGATTGCCGCCTGTGCTAGACTACAGAGCAGCCCTTAGTGGTAATGTCATCAATGGAAAAGAAGAGTGCTACTTGACTTTAATTCGAAGAAGATACCAAATATCTACAATTAAGCATGAAAGTATCCAACTGTAATCCTTGAGTGATACGAACAATACATTGAAATAATGATGCAATTGATTTCATAATGACATCAAAAATGGACAAGGATGAACTTCACCCCGGACAACAACAAAACAAAACCAATCCGACTAGGCCAGCCAAAATACTCAACACATACAATATACTTCCGAAGCTTGAATTTCAAATAGATATATTCACTAATGTGATTTCATGCCTATAGGTCTACATAAAGGTTCGCCATAGGAACAAAATAAACAATTAGGAGTGATCAATTTACAAATCTGATAGACAACTGAAAACCCAGATAAGAAAAAGATGTATAATTTACCAGAAGACAAAGGAACCAGTGTATTGATAAGGAGCAGCAAGATCAGATAACCATAACCCATTTCCCTTCTCGAGTTTTGTAGTGAGCTTCTGAAAGACTCGGAACCAAAGAATGGACTTTGTTCCATCGTTGACGAACCTGAGGCAACCAAGAATAGTCTCACTAAGAACGGTGGCTGTGGGTTACCCGAAAACCCGATGGTAAAATTGGTATTTGGGCGTACATCGGGGGTTTAGGCCCAACATGGTTGCCTATCAATTTATTTATTTATTTATTTTTTATCAGGTAAATTATAACTGCGTGAGTCAAACTCACAATCTCTCACTTATTAAAAAGGAGACTATGTCACTAGATCAAATAATGTTGAGCTTTGCCGATCAATCTTGTTTATTTTTTTAGTTTTATTATGATTACAAAGAGTGCCTAGGAACAACAAAAACAAAACAAAAAATATGCGCTAAATGCTAAAACAGTTGACAGATTTTCTAGCCTTAGAACAACAATCTAAGAAGGCTTGAGCAGCATGAACATGAGGGTTACCAAAGCAGACCAAACCGAGCTCGTGTGAGATACTATGTTCGGCTAAAGAGTCATCAGCAACATTGCATTCCCTGGATATATGAGAGCTTAGCAACAATCATTTTGCTCATTAAGTTGCTGCAACTATGAAGAAGAGATCCCAAGGGATGAAGAGAAAGGTCGGACATGTGCATCAATTGAAACCAAAGTAGCAAAATCATATTCAACCTCTAAATCATGATGTTTAAACCTACAACAAGTTCATCAAGATTTTCACCAACACCAAGATTGATTTGAAAACAAATGATCCAATCCCCACAATGCCAGTTAATCTTGTTTGAAGATGTTGTTTTACTCATATTGATGCTTGTTGGGTTTAAGTCTCAACCTATTATTGGTGCATGGCTGAGGTAGGAAGCGTTTCGACATGAATCTTGTTCATCTTCATGCTTATGTATTCAACTTTGTAATATTATATAAAGATCCAAGTGCCAAGAGGTCACGTCAAAATGCTTCATTCCCCTTGACCACCAATAATAGATTGGACTACAAACTTCAATCAACATCGGCGGGTTTCGAACTTGAGTAAGAGGGTTTCACACTTAAACTCTTAACAACTTTACCATTTGTGGTACGTGGTTTTACACTTTTACTAACATGTGGTTATCAATTGATTTTCTCAACAGGTGGGACACATTGTTGGTCATCTAGGTCACTGTAACCGTAAGCTTTTGCATCGCTTATTTACTGTTCTTCTGATGATCACTTAAATTCATTACCCATATTTGTTGTGCAGCTCATATCACACATGAGCCTTCCTTTGCGGGAATCTGATAAATCAAGAGAGGAAAAGATTGAGCTGTAGAAAACGTTACCGAGCTAGCTCGACGATAGCAGTAGTAGTCTCAATTTACACTAGGTCACCTAGTTTTGTACAGACAAAACACAACGAATATAGTGACAAAACCCTAAGAATTTTCTACCATAAAGCTTCTCCGAGACTTTGGGGCTAAAGAACTTGAAGCAAAAAGTGAGTTGGTGGGCCAGGACGGGATCAATGGATGAAGACTGGGATTTGGGGCCAGCAAAGAGAGAAGGTCTGAACTCTGAAAGGGTGGCTTTGGTAGATGGTGGAGATTGTTTGAGAGAAGAAGAGGGTGTGATTGTGAAAGAGGAGTAGGAAGCTATGAGAGAGAAGAAGACGAGATGTTGTAAGATGATCTATACAAGTTTCATTGCTAAACAAATTCAATTTCAACAATTAACTTAAAATTTCGTCCCAACGGTTACAGAGGAGATCGAACAAGAGGACACTTGGACAAGATTGGACAATTATGAACCTAATGTTAAAAAGAGGACACATTTCGGTACCTCAAGTTAAATTTTTTTTGACAATTCGATACTTCCATTATAAGCATAGCATCTTTAACGATGAAATGGTGAATTGTTAGCATTATGACTTTAGTAGGGGCTAGTTTGGGCAGGGCTGGCATTTTGTTCCGATCTAACCGTACCAACCGACAAACCAGCCGAACTGTCGGAATCGGTTACCGACTTGTCGGTACGGTTGTACCATACTGTACGTAGTACGTGGTACGGTAACGGTATGAAATTTTATATAAATACGGTATACCGTACCGTACCGACTTTTTTATAATATTAAAAATCATCTAATCATAGCCATTGATTTCAAGAAGAATGGATCCTAACCGGTGAAATCTAATCCTAACATTCAGTCGCTCTCTCCTCTCTGTCACTCACTCGCTCTCTCCTTTCGCTCTCAAATTCTCATCTATCAAACCCTAAATTGATTCCTAATTCCCAAATCGATTCCCAACTCCTCACTCACTCACTCAGTCCGTCCTTTGATTTGTTCCTCATCAGCTCATCACATCCCTCAATCCCTCATCCGGCTCATCGCATCTCTCATTCTCCCTAAATCGAAGCAAATAGGTCGTCAAAAGATTAGAATGAGCAGCAGCGCAATTGGTAGGGGCGCAGGTGGTAGGGGAGCACAAGGTAGGCAAGGGCTTGGGGCGCAAGCTACTGTAGCTAGACAAGCTAGACAAGGTATGGTTCCTGCCTTCCTAGATAAGTTCTTAGTTTGAATATGTTATTTGGTTCTTGGATGTTATTTAGTTCTTAGTTTGAATATGTTATTTGTTCTTGGATGTTTGATAAGTTCTTAATAATCGAATTTTAAGTTGGTGATGTGAGCAAGATGATTATGCTTTGTGTTTGATGGATGATTATGCTTTGCTCTTAGTTAAATGGTTTTGATGTTCGGAATTAGGACTGTTTGATGCCTTGTGTGATCATGGATGCCTTTGTTCTTCATAATGGTTTTGATGTTTGGAAGATATAATGTTTGATGCCAGCCTTAGACTCTTGACAAATGAAAATTCTGCAAAAAGTAACTTAATGTTAATGAAACTTAAGCTATCCATCCTCTTGTTAATCTATTAGCTTAGACACCCTTAGCTTCTCTCCTAGGTTTGTCTCGTCTCTGCTGAGTGCTGAGACTGGCTTAATTTCTTAGCCCTATGTTGAAAGAAAGTCATGGTCTAGACTCTAGATAATATTAGCCCTATGTTGAAAACGAAAAACGAAAGAAAGTCATGCTTAATGTCTTAGCCCTATGTTGAAAGAAAGTCATGCTTAATTTCTTAGCCCTATGTTGAAAACGAAACCTTCTCTGTCTCCTAGATAATGGTTTGGACTTTGAAGATATGCCCTCTATTCAAACTACATAAAACTTATAATTACTATTAATAGTCAGATGGATCAGTTGTAAGCAAATTAGGCAGGCAAGATAGCCAAAAGACAAAGATGATGTGATGTAAACAGTAAACTATGTGGGCAAACCATAATATAACGCCTATGTATGAGGATATAATGCCTTTGTTTTTCACTTTTTCATATATGATTACTTCAAAATTGACCTTAATATTAATAAGAAAAAAATTCAGTTTACTACCCTGAACTTTAGGTCTAAAATCAGTTTGATACCTTATCTTTTTTTTAATCAGTTTCATACCTAAACTTTCAAAATGACATCAATCTCGACCAAAATGACTAAAATAGCCCTGGTTAATCTTTTTACCCTCTCTCTCTCTCCCTGTCTCCAAATCCACCACATGGACGGCGCCGACATCCACCCCTACCACCAGCAATGGGCCCCGGCAGCAGCCCCTCCTCCTCCCCCGGCCGTCGCTGCTGCCATTATTAACTCTGAGAGGGTAAAAAGATTAACCAGGGCTATTTTAGTCATTTTAGTCAAGATTGATGTCATTTTGAAAGTTTAGGTATGAAACTGATTAAAAAAAAAGATGAGGTATCAAACTGATTTTAGACCTAAAGTTCAAGGTAGTAAAGTGAAATTATCTCTATTAATAATGCACAAGCCTTTATTGCTTTAGGGAGTTTAGGCTATTAAGAACCCTACTACTTTGAGGTTGTTTGATTTTTAGGCCATTCCTTTGGTGCCCTTTTCACACTTTTGGTGTGGTTGGCCGGTTTGGTTTCCTTTAGCTGATGCCCTTTTCAAATTGACATGATTTGGTTCTTGTCATGATTTGGTCATTTTGGTGTAATGTTTAACATGATTTGGTTCTTGTCATGATTTGGTGTAAATAGGAATGATCTTATTTCAACTTAGTTGTTAATTGTGTCTTCTTTTTTTTTGATTTGTTCATAGTGGATACAACAATCTCCCAATGTCAGAGTAGTCAGACTAGTACCTCTTTTCCATCTATTCAATCAACCGCAAATGTAGAGGGAATTGCATCCTTACACACATCCCCATTAGGACCTCCCCCTGAACCTCAACGCCCTCAACCTTTAGCTAAACCTCAATCTCATCCTCAAACTCACCCTGAACCTCAGCCACAAAGCTCACAACCTCAATCTTCTTGTGGGTAGAAACGAAAAGAACCAGCCAACAAAAGTCTTTTTTGGGCATACTTTACCAAATGTAAGTTGCCAAACTCGGATGAAATCGATCCGGAGTGGTGCACCTGCAACATTTGTGGTGAGGAAGTGTTATGTGCAGTTAAGAGGAATGGGACAAGCTCAATGTGGTCTCATGTAAACAAAAGATGTTTGGAACACTTGTTGCATCCCAAACTAGCTGATTCTGATCCCAAATAGTCCAAGTTGTCCGTAGATAATGTGAGTGGAGCAAGAACTTATCATAAGTATAACCGAAAGAGGTGTGATGATAAGTGCATAACGATGATAATTAAGGATGAACTACCCTTTAGGTTTGTGGAAAAGGAGGGTTTTAGGGAATTTGTCATTGAATTAGAACCGGAGTAGCCGATATTAAATAGAAAGCAGGTTGCCAAGGGTGTGTTGGATAAGTTCAATCATGAGCAGGCGCTTTTGTTGAGTGGCTTGAAGGCAACAGACACAAGAATATCGATCAGCACAGACACTTGGACATCGATACAAAACATCAACTACATGGTTCTTATAGCTCATTTTATGGACATTGACTAGAAATTGCACAAAAGAATCATAAACTTTTGTCCAATTGTCAGTCACAAAGGTGAGGATATTGGCAGAGCTGTTGAGCAATGTTTGAGGCAATGGGAGATCTCAAAAGTCTTTACCATCACGGTCGACAATGCATCTGCTAATGATGTGGCGGTGCAATACACGAAGAGAAGGTTGAGGGGCTACAAGACTTTGATGTTTGATGGGGAGTATTTGCATTTACGATGTGCTTGTCATATAATCAACTTAATAGTTAAGGATGGTTTGAAGGAGTTGGAGAATGGGATTGCGGCGATATGGAATTATGCAAAGTATGTGAGGAGTTCATCTTCGAGGTTTGACAAGTTTAGGGAGTCTGCTGTTTTGGAGCAATGCAGGGCTGATGCCAATGTTCCATTGGATGTAATAACAAGATGGAATAGCACTTTTCTTATGCTAGAAACTGCTCTAAAGTATGAAGTTGTGTTTGGGAGGATGGCAGAAGAAGATGGTGCATTTAAAAGGTATTTTTAGGACAAGGTTGGACCACCGAGTTATGATGACTAGAGGAATGCATAAGTCTTATGTATTTTTTTGAAGAAATTTTATAAAGCTACTTTGAGGCTTAGTGCATGGAAAACAGTGACTGCAAACATCTTATTTGTCAAGATGATTACATTACAGATTGAGATTAACAAGGCTTGTGAGTCATCTTGATGAAGTTTTGAAGAGGGTTGCTGCTTCTATGAAGGAAAAGTTTAACAAGTATTGGGGCAGTTTTGAGGTTGTGAACAAGATGATCATGATAGCTAATGTTCTGGACCCAAGATACAAGTTGCAGTGGGCTAAAGTGGCAATGAGAAAAGTTAAAGCAAGTGCCATGGTGATTGAATCGATAGAAAGTGACTTGAAGAAGATATTGATGAAGATGTATGAAGAATATAGAGGTCAAGACACAAATGAGATGGCTGAGCAGACTTCTTTGTATGATTTTGAAATGAAAGTAGATGATTTGGATAGCCTCAATGAGGTTAGCAGGGAGATAGCAAGGGAGAGGGTGGCTGAGCAATCAAACTGCATAAGAAATGAAGTTGATCAGTACTTATCCGATAAATATGTCAGCATCTTCTCCAAGAGTTTTGAAATTGTAAAGTGGTGGAAAGGCAATAAGGCAACCTATCCAGTGCTATAAAAGCTAACTAAGGATATATTTGCTATTCCTTGCTCAACAGTGGCCTCTGAAAATGCATTTAGTTTATGATCAAGAGTGGTCGATCCTTTTAGAGCATCATTAACACTAAAAATGGTAGAGGCCCTGGTGTGCACAAGCGACTGGTTAAAATCTGATCCACCTAACCTATACAAGGATCCCAGTGAAGATGAGCTCGCCATTTTCGTTGAGTTGGAGGAGATTGAGAGAGGTAATTATTAGAAAACAGTGTGAATTTGCTATGACAAATCATACCTTATTTTTTTAACCATGTGAATTTTATTTATTTTGCAGAAAACAGTTTCAATCAAGGACAGGAGGCAGCAACAACCCCAATAGAGCTTACTGGAAGCTCCAGGCAAACTAATGTGTAGCAGCAGGCTAGCAGTGTGTTTGAAATTGATGGTTTCAGAATTTGTCATGATGTTTTAGTTATTTTTTGTTAAGACTTTATACTCTTTTAGTCTTTACTATTTGTCTATTTCAGTTTAAACTACTGTTTGTGTCTTGTGAGTTGTGACATGTGACTTGTGTTTTGTGGATGTTTAACCCGAAGATTCATTGTTTCAGGGTGTTGTG